>NW_025791600.1:0-5000 GCF_021155785.1 Neodiprion fabricii
TAGATAAATGTATAATATAGATATATATAAATATATATATACATACATATTTATATATATATATATGTGTATATATATGAACATAAACAAATGAAAATATATATATATATATGAACATATATATGTATATTATAATTTTCAATTTACTTTTCAAAAAAGGGAAATTAAAAAAAGAAATTTTTTCCACAACATTCCAATTTTCAAATTATGTAAAATTATCAGAAAATTCCCAAATATTTTTATGTATCCGCTTATATTTTATTTTATTTTTTTTATAATTTTTCCATTTACAATTATTCTTTATTTTATCACATTATTGACCTTAATTACCTCCATTTATATTCCATTGAATGAATGTAAAATATAGATATATATAAATATATATATATACGTACAAATCTATATATATATATATATGTGTGTATATATATATATATATGAACAAATAAAAGTATATATATATATGAATATATATGTATATTATAATTTTCAATTTACTTTTCAAAAAAGGAAAATTAAAAAAAGAAATTTTTTCCACAACATTCCAATTTTTCAAAATTATGTAAAATTATCTGAAAAATCCCAAATATTGTTATTCATCCGCTTATAATTTATTTTACTTTGTTTCTTATTATTTTTCCATTCACAATTATGTTTCATTTCATCACATTATTTACCTCAATCACCTCCATTTATATTCCATTAGATAAATGTATAATATAGATATATATAAATATATATATATACATATATATCTATATATATATATATATGTGTATATATATATATATATATAAAAACAAATAAAAATATATACATATATGAATATATATATGTATATTATAATTTTGGATTCACTTTTAAAAAAAAGGAAATTAAAAAAGAAATTTTTTCCACAACATTCCAATTTTTTAAAATTATGTAAAATTATCAGAAAAATCCCAGATATTTTTATTCATTCGATTATTTTTTATTTTATTTTTTTTTTGATTTTTCCATTCACAATTATTTTTTATTTTATCCCATTATTTACCTCAATTACCCTTATATATAATCCATTATATCAATGTATAATATAGATATATATAAATATATATATATATACGTATATATCTATATATAGATATATGTGTGTATATATATAAATATATAATCATATAAAAATATATATATATATATATATACATGAATATATATATGTATATTATAATTTTCAATCTACTTTCAAAAGAAGGGAAATTGAAGAAAAATTTTTTTTCGCGACATTCCAATTTTTAAAATTATGGATAATATAGTATGGATATATATAAATATATATATATACATATATATCTATATATATATACATATGAATAAATATATATACATATCAATACATATATGTATACCGGGACAATCTCTTGAAACTATACATATAACGCGCATGCGCCAAATAATTTAATCTCATTGGTCGGTGAAATCGCGCCGCGGTGATGTTTTCATCCGCTAAGCAAGGCGCCAACGTACACAAAATGTAACAAAAGCTGTACTTCTCTCGCGCGTAAAGCCGTGGATTGAGGTTATGCTGCTGTTTATTTTTACGTAGCGTGAATTGTTCAAGAAGAATAGTATCGTTCAGCAATACTGTGGTTGATTTCGGAAGATATTCAACCGACGCAATAAAGAATTTAACGGAAAAGCAAATATCAAATGATACAGAAATTCGGTGTTATTTATTGAAAGAAGAAATCTGACATTCAACGTGAAATGTCATTAACAAGTGGGAATCTGGACAAACAGAGGTAGGTAAGTAAAAACAATGTTTATTGTGAACAGATTCTTTATTTACATAAAATTAAAATAAATGAATGGTTGAGACCCAGTAGAAGGTATTTCCAGAGTAGATTCGTTACGGTGCAGTGCTCCAGAAGTCAGTAATTAGTGCCGATGAACATGAAATAAATAAAAGAGATGAGTAACAAGGAATAAAGAAATTATTCATCTTAAACACGAAGCTTAGGAGGACAAAGAGTAGCAATTAACAGAAAACGTACCCGACACAATACTCACAAAAAACCTCGCCGACATCATTGATTAGTTGACAAAGTTTTTGCAGTTCCATTGTACAACAATCAATGTTCCGTTAACAAAGAGGGTTTACCAGATATCCAAGAATAAAAAGAGAAAAAGAACAACAGTTAATATTACAGTGTCAATCATGCTATTAATGAAAAATTAGGAAACAAAACAATAACTTACAAGACAATCGTCCGATAACACTGGGAGACCAATCTCCACTCTTCTGATCACCCCTCGTCTGGCCATTGGTGGCCTTTCAAAAAGTGCTGCCGTTTCTTTTGCCTTCAAAAATACCGATAGATCCTGTTTGATAATAATAGCTTCTAATATTTTCAGGTACGAAATAATTCATTGTCAAAGCGGGACTAAATTTGTCAGGCATGGAAGCATGTAAGTAAATTTCCAATTACGTGATCTTAGACAATGACAATATTTTAACATGGATTCAATGATGAAATTGTTTTTTTTTTCAGTAGGCTCGAAGTTTAAACTTTAATTAACACGAGGAAAATTATGTCTTACCTGATGGTCAAAACGTTTAGGTGGCAAGGATCCTGGTTTCTCGAGCGGTGCAATCATTAGAACCATCGAACCTGGTTGTTTCGTCAGACATCAGGTGCCAGAGTGAATTTTATCAGGCCATCGCCACCTTCTTAACATCAGTTGAGGCAAAATTGAAGAGCGGGATATACTACAGATCATAATGGCTGAATATTCCATCATTTTACTTTGATCGAGCCAATAGCGATAAGTTTGTTACTTAACCGTTGCTGCCAATTCATTCTACCGAGGAATCATTCTGTGCACCATTGTAATTTAAGCATTATTATTGACCAGCATTGTTTTTCAAACTTTATACCATTTGATTTGGTATCTTATTTTGAAGTACTTACTTTTACTCTCTTTGGCATTGAATTCAGATAAATAGTTTTTCAAGTCCTCAATTAGATTGTAGGGTTGAATTTTGCTAGGCATACTGAATCAATCTAAATCTAGAACTGTTAAATAAGTTCAGTTAGAAATGTCTTCAAATTTAATCTTAGTTGACGGTGTCATCTGGCTAGCTAGTTGCACGATAACTTGAAACCAAATTCAATTTTACACTCTTTATAGGGTCCTACGCTAAGACTGAAAGCTTGTGAATCTCCATGTACCGCAATTATTTCTGCATTTCATGTTAGCATTATCTGGAGCAAAAAAAATCCAATTTTGAGATTGAAAATGGATCCTGAAACACAGAGTTATTCAATGGCACGAATTGAAAACCAAGAATTTTATAATGGTTTCTGCAACAAAGAGACTCTTTCCAAATATCCTTGTTAGAAGGTGATGTTCGGAGGACTATGAACAAGATATTGTATCGGATTACATTATTTGGAAAAAAATCTTCATAAACTTCGTTAAAAACTAGATACTCATTCATTTTGATGGAACAAGGGACACAATCTTTACATTACTTTAAAATTGACATTACTCTAAAACATGATTGTCCTTGAAGCTAATTGTGACATTGAGGCGCATTTTGAGAAACTTGATTTTCAACTTGTGTCACCGGATGTGATTCACGTTCCTGAGTTCTACGCTTTCGATTAGATTTTCTTTGTTTCGAACCGCACTTACATGAAATACAGAAATCATTTTAATAAATCTAATATTACTTGAATTTTCAATTTGAGTATTAGGTTCCCTTCATTTATTTAATCGAACATCATTGAAAATTTGCGAAATAAATTCTGATAATCATTCGGAAATTTTAAATAGTAGTAGCAATAATTTGTTAATCGGAAAAAATACATTGACTATCGACTATTCGTAAATTTTGTTGAACTATTTTCAAGAAAAAAAAGATTCACAGTTCCGTTACAGATAGTGAGATATTTAAATTTCTTGAACGCTCGGTTTAATGTCTCATTTTCGAAAGTGATAAAATTCAATATTACCGCTGAAATCACAAAAGAGTGAGAAAGTTGCTTAGTTGCTTGAAAGTGGCGATGATCTTTGTACGTCTGACAAATTGAATGGGCAGATAACAGTGAATATCAGAGATGTAATTATTTTGGTCGTATCACCTGTTGATAGATAAAAATTCCACTGTTATTTCTAATGTACGAAATAATAAAAATGATTAAATAAAGTGTTTGCACCTACCTGCTGCGTTTCTTCCAAGCACCCAACATTTAAACAGATTTCTCATTTTAGTCGAATAAAGCCAATTTTCAAAGAGCATTAGCATCAACTTTCCGAGTCACTACCTCGACTGTTTGAGATTCTGACCTCAAAAATTCGTATGAACTACTACGCCGCCAGAAACAGAGTTTGACAGCTGACACTCGGAGTGGCCAACCTGCCCGAGCAGCCGATAAAACTCGCGCATGCGCATTATATGTATAGTTTCAAGAGATTGTCCCGGTATATATATATAAACATATAAAAATATATATATATATATGAATATATATATGTATATTATAATTTTCAATTGACTTTTGAAAAAAGGGAAATTAAAAAAAGAAATTTTTTCCACAACATTCCATTTTTCAAAATTATGTAAAATTATTAGAAGAATCCCAAATATTTTTAATGATTCTCTTATTTTTTATTCAATTTTTTTTTTCAGATTTTTCCATTCACAATTATTTTTCATTCTATCACATTATTTACCTCAATTACTTTCATTTATATTTCATTATATGAATGTATGATATAAATATATATAAATATATATATATATATACATATATATCCATATATATATGTATATATATATATATATGAACATATAAAAATATATATATATATATATGAATATATATCTGAATATATATATGTAAATTATAATTTTCAATTTACTTTCGAAAGAAGGGAAATTAAAAAAAAAATTTTTTTCCACGACATTCCAATTTTTCAAAATTTCGTATAAATATCAGAAAAATCCCAAATAT
>NW_025791600.1:10000-85000 GCF_021155785.1 Neodiprion fabricii
TTGAAAATTGGTGTTCCTTCTCTATTGATATCTATCTATCTCCTTGACTTGCTGAATTATTCTTGCTACCGCTCTGCCCGTTATTCTCCAAAATCACCTTCTTTACATAATTTTTTTCTCTATATTTATGTTGCTGTTCACTCCGTAAAACACTTCTTTCTCTTGCGGTCAACATCGATCATGGTCGTCCTCTTGCCTGGTTATAGGAATATTTGTTTATTATTATTCTCTGGCTTATTTGGTTCTTCGCACTTAAAATTTTATTTTCCTTTTTCCTTTGTGATACTTCCGACCATCCACCATCTTCATCGCCTTGTCTGCTGGTTGAAACTCCTCCTTTCTGTTCGTTGGTTGAAAAGCCAGTATGATATTTCTTGTTCGCTTCCCTATATTTTCGCTGCTGTTCCCGTCGTCTAATTTTTCGCTCTTCTATGTCCATCACATTGGTTGGTCGTCCTCTCGATTTATTTTCCGAATCAATCATCGCAATCGATTCTTCTAATTCTTCGACACCCTTCGTTGAATTATTTTTACTGCCGCTCTGCCGGTTATTCTCCAAAATCACCTTGTTTATATTATTATTTTCTCTATATTTGCGTTGCTGTTCATTCCGCAAAACACCTCTTTCTCTTGTGGTCAACATCGATCCTGGTCGTCCTCTTTCCTGGTTATACGAATATTTGATGGATATTATTCTATGGCTCATTTGGTTCTTCGCACTTACAATTTTATTTTCCTCTTTCTTTTGTGATACTTCCGACCATCCACCATCTTCATCGCCTTGTTTGCTGCTTGAAACTCCTCCTTTCCCCATTGTCATCGTAAATCCTGGCTGTCCTTTTGACTGTTTGGTGATATATTTTGATTTACTATTATTTGATTGTTACTTTTCATACTTATTACTCACTATCTGAATTTTATTTTGGTTCTGCAAGACATCGAAAGTGTCCACTGTCTCCGTCGCCGGTGAAGAGTAGCGAGAATTGTGTTCCATTTTGTGATCCGATCCGGTGTGGATGAATTTGTTCTTCGCGATACACGATTAAACATATCTTAAAAATATCCGCAGCTGCATATATTGCATTTTTATTCATATGTGATTTGTAATCACCAGGTCGGATAAACTTCCGTTTAGAACATACCTACGATCAATGCGAAATTTGGTATCCTTATGTATTTTGATGCGCTGATCAAGAATATCATACTCAAAACACCCGCAAATTCGATTTTCAAGGTCAAATCGACAAAAAATCGATTTTTTAAATGTTTTTCACATTTGTTGCAATAAATATAGATTTGAGAGAAAAATGTTTCAAACAAAAGTTATGTGCCATGATAAAACTGAAATTTTTTGTTTCACACGTTTTTCGTGTATAATCGGTGGTTTCCGAGAAAACTGCTAAATTAACCCGAAATCGGAATTTTTCGCCAAGGCTCCATTAGTTTCGATACTAATATCTACTCACGCACTCACCACGGGAAGGTTGGAGTTTGGTCTTAGAAGTGCAATTTTTTTTGTTTTTGTGTGTTTTAAATTTTTTTTTCGGTTTTTGAATGGTTTTTTTTGTTTTTTTTTTTGGTTTTTTTTTTTGTACGAAGCAAATACACACACACACACACGCACGCACACACACTCGCACCAAAACCCAAACACACACACACTCCCGCACACAAACTCAACAAACACACACGCACGCACACACACACTCCCGCGCACAATGCCAAAACAAACCCAAACAAACAAACACGCAAACACCCACACGCACACCCAAACAAAGGCACGCGCACACACCCCCACGTACACAAACGGGGCACATCAATTATTCTTGCCGGGATAGCAGATCTTAATATCCTGAATGATTTGCTTGAACGGATCGTTATTCATCTTCCTAACACGACGGCGCCACAAAAATTCGCACAGATGATCAGCTATATTGTCTGAGCGAACGCCCCCTCGCGCAAGAGAGCGCCGCATCCAACGCCAGGATGATTCGATGTTCTGGGTATGTGCTGCGGTAGCCGAATTGACAAATTCTACGCTATGATTCACCGTTTTATGGGGATAACCGTGTTTTTCCAAGCTTTCATACCCCTTCCAGCAATCCGTATGGATTTCTGTCCCAACCACGACATGTTTTTTAATAAGTGAAAGCAAGGTCGTAGCGTCTCGTTTGTTTTCCGGGCAAATTTCCAGCCGGTAATTTTCCGCCTGGCCTCTGTGGATCATACCAAGAATCCACGATCCTTCAACAACGCGCCCTCTTTCGTACTTGCGGCGGCCGATCTTACATTCGTCTATTTCAACGATTTCGCCGACGCCTCCTATTTTGCCTTGATTATCAAACTCCTGATCCAGAGCGACCATACAAACCTCTCGGCAGAAAGAAAAGCGATCGGCAACACTTTCTGTCGATAGCTGCTGGCCCTCCACCACGCTGCATTCGCGGATTGTTTGTTGAAAACTGAAGTCAACGGCAAAACAGTACGTCATAAGCATGACACAAGCTGGAGAAAGATGACATCGTTCGAACCATGTCTTTTCAGCCACGGTTGCCGAATGATTATATTTGCCATTTTTCTGGCAAATAAATTTTCCGCATTCTAGCATGGATTCATGAAGAACCATGGGCTTTTTATGCGTCCTACAATATCTTTCGCGGGGAATCAAACCGATCTCACGCAACCACTCAAGGATGGTTTCACGATCTCGGAAAATACCGCTTAAGTTAAAGATGTTGTATACCCGATCCATTGTACGAACGAAAAGCGGGTCGAATTAGCAAGCTCAATAGCGAAAGTTGTACAATGCACCGAAAAGCTGATTCGGATTTGGGCAATGGATTGATGCGGTAGTAAGAAGGAAGTGTTTGAGCAGATCCGATGTATCTCGAGACACAGCAGCGTATTCCGGGTAATATCCGGCAGAGAGGAAGATGCGACGAGAAGTACCGTGAGCGTGTGGTTGCGGGGCATCTGGGATGGTGTGTGGGATAAAGTGGGGTGGGTGCAGGGCATCTCGGATGGTGTGTGGGACATAGTGGGGTGGGTGCGGGGCAACAATTGTATTAAGAGGATGTGGCAGTCGCTTTCTCGCTATGTGAGTGCGAGAGATTTCGGGTGAATTTTCGATTTTCAAGGTCAAATCAAATTTTTTTTTTTTTTGTATGTGTGTGTGTGTGTGTATTTGGTATACTTATGTATTTTGATGCGCTGATCAAGAATATCAAACTCAAAATACCCGCAAATTCGATTTTCAAGGTCAAATCAATTTTTTTTTTTTTTGTATGTGTGTGTGTGTGTGTATGTGTGGGTTTGTTGAGGTTTGGGTTTGGGTTTTTCCTTATATTTATTGCAATAAATGTAAAAAACATTTAAAAAATCGATTTTTTGTCGATTTGACCTTGAAAATCGAATTTGCGGGTGTTTTGAGTATGATATTCTTGATCAGCGCATCAAAATACATGAGTATACCAAATTTCAGATCGATCGGAGGTATGTTCTAAACGGAAGTACACCCGAAATTATCTTTGTAGGCGAAATAGCATGAATCTAGACACAGTTTGGTGGCGGCTAGGAATTCTTTTTTATTAATGTTAGTGTGACCTTTCAAATTGGGCCAGTTTTTACTGATGATCGATATCGCTAGTTTAGTTGGAATGTTGGTAAACAATGATTTGACATCTAGGGATACTAACAGGTGATTAGGTGGAATTGTTTTTCCCCTGATTTTGTTTACAAAGGACCAAGTGTCCTTGATGTGATAGTCTGATGTACCTGTTATGTTAGATAAGACACAAGAAAAAAATCTCGAGATTTTGTAGGTGGGGGAATTGATGTTAGAAACAATCGGTCTGAGTGGAACATTTTCTTTATGAATTTTTGGTAGAAAATAAATTTTAGGAGGAAGAGAGTTATATGTTTTGAGATGTTTAGCCGAGTTGGAATCTATAAATTTTTTCTGTTGCCATAGACTTATCATATCGTTGACTTGTTTTTGTACTTTTAAAGTGGGATCACGAGAGATAAGGTTATAGGTAGTCGAATCATTAAGGATATCTTGACATTTTTGTTCAAACTCCATCTTTTCCATGACGACTGTAATGTTACCTTTGTCGGCATCGGTGACAACTAGGTGGTTATTATGTTTTAAGAATTCCTTGGTATGTTTAACCTTGGAGGTTATTTCAAAGTGAGTAGTGGGAGGATTTTTGCCAAGTTTGTTGCTAATGAGTTGGCTAATATTAGATCTTACTTTGTCTTTGGTGATTCCACTTTTGTTAAAAAGAGCTAATTCTACGCTGCTTACAATATCATCAATAGGTAAATTAATATTATTAAATGGTAAACCGTGATTAGGACCGAGTGATAAGGTCTCTTTAATTTCAGAAGGTAAATCTGTCTTAGATAGGTTAACTAACCAATTATTATTGTGAAACTCTTTAGGAGTATGTATAGATTTAAGTTTGTTGAATTTTCTAATATTATCTGTCTTAATAGCATTGAATAAACGATTGGCCTTATTTATATCCAAGTTGAAGTTTTTATAATCCAAATTTGTGAAATGGTTCGAGAAGAAAAGGTTGATATTATTATTAAGTTCTTGGATTAACTGCCTTTCTTGTCGATAACATGTTTTAATTTCAAGCGACAGACACTTTTGTTGAAAAACGCGTAATGCTTTGATGAAAGTTTTTTCACTTTTTAAATGTTGAAGGTTTTTGATTTTAAAATTTAGAAAATTTGGAATAATTCCAAATTGGCGGCATTTAAGGAGGAACACCTTACGGTTTTTGATGCGTGCTAGTTTTTGCCGGTAGTTCCAGATCTTCTTGGTTTGTGAGTGATTTGAAGTTCGGTATGACGTAGGATGACGGTGGTACGAGACGTCCACGAAGCCGTTTCGATGCATTGTGTTTAGGAAAGAAGTTTGTGACCGGGAGGTAGATTGAAAATGAAAGGTTCGTCGAAGTTCCGGTCAGGAAGAAGAAGAATTTAATAGTTGAAAAACGTGAATATACAAAATCGACGTTTCGGCCGGGCCCTGCCGACCATCCTCAGGAAATAAAATCTAAATAGTTAACAAAAAATAGGATGCTTCAACAAAACAATTCAGAGTTGAGAGCATGGAATATGTTTAACAATACAATATTTGTTGTTTTACAGAATTAAGTGAAAATTAAACAGTTTTAACGCAGCTGTCAAAGTGACAGTATATTCACGTTTTTCAACTATTAAATTCTTCTTCTTCCTGACCGGAACTTCGACGAACCTTTCATTTTCAATCTACCTCCCGGTCACAAACTTCTTTCCTAAACACAATGCATCGAAACGGCTTCGTGGACGTCTCGTACCACCGTCATCCTACGTCATACCGAACTTCAAATCACTCACAAACCAAGAAGATCTGGAACTACCGGCAAAAACTAGCACGCATCAAAAACCGTAAGGTGTTCCTCCTTAAATGCCGCCAATTTGGAATTATTCCAAATTTTCTAAATTTTAAAATCAAAAACCTTCAACATTTAAAAAGTGAAAAAACTTTCATCAAAGCATTACGCGTTTTTCAACAAAAGTGTCTGTCGCTTGAAATTAAAACATGTTATCGACAAGAAAGGCAGTTAATCCAAGAACTTAATAATAATATCAACCTTTTCTTCTCGAACCATTTCACAAATTTGGATTATAAAAACTTCAACTTGGATATAAATAAGGCCAATCGTTTATTCAATGCTATTAAGACAGATAATATTAGAAAATTCAACAAACTTAAATCTATACAT
The DNA here is from genome assembly GCF_021155785.1 of Neodiprion fabricii. NCBI lineage: Eukaryota > Metazoa > Arthropoda > Insecta > Hymenoptera > Diprionidae > Neodiprion > Neodiprion fabricii. The sequence continues at coordinate 15,781 of NW_025791600.1, forward strand.
ACTCCTAAAGAGTTTCACAATAATAATTGGTTAGTTAACCTATCTAAGACAGATTTACCTTCTGAAATTAAAGAGACCTTATCACTCGGTCCTAATCACGGTTTACCATTTAATAATATTAATTTACCTATTGATGATATTGTAAGCAGCGTAGAATTAGCTCTTTTTAACAAAAGTGGAATCACCAAAGACAAAGTAAGATCTAATATTAGCCAACTCATTAGCAACAAACTTGGCAAAAATCCTCCCACTACTCACTTTGAAATAACCTCCAAGGTTAAACATACCAAGGAATTCTTAAAACATAATAACCACCTAGTTGTCACCGATGCCGACAAAGGTAACATTACAGTCGTCATGGAAAAGATGGAGTTTGAACAAAAATGTCAAGATATCCTTAATGATTCGACTACCTATAACCTTATCTCTCGTGATCCCACTTTAAAAGTACAAAAACAAGTCAACGATATGATAAGTCTATGGCAACAGAAAAAATTTATAGATTCCAACTCGGCTAAACATCTCAAAACATATAACTCTCTTCCTCCTAAAATTTATTTTCTACCAAAAATTCATAAAGAAAATGTTCCACTCAGACCGATTGTTTCTAACATCAATTCCCCCACCTACAAAATCTCGAGATTTTTTTCTTGTGTCTTATCTAACATAACAGGTACATCAGACTATCACATCAAGGACACTTGGTCCTTTGTAAACAAAATCAGGGGAAAAACAATTCCACCTAATCACCTGTTAGTATCCCTAGATGTCAAATCATTGTTTACCAACATTCCAACTAAACTAGCGATATCGATCATCAGTAAAAACTGGCCCAATTTGAAAGGTCACACTAACATTAATAAAAAAGAATTCCTAGCCGCCACCAAACTGTGTCTAGATTCATGCTATTTCGCCTACAAAGATAATTTCTACCAACAAATTTTTGGCGTAGCAATGGGCTCACCGATTAGCCCAGTAGTAGCGAATCTGGTACTTGAACACTTGGAAAAAAAAAATCATTTCAAATCTTCCTTTCAGCCTACCTTTTTACTATCGTTACGTCGATGATATTATAACGTGTGTTAAAAACGAAAATCTACAACTCCTTCTTAATAAATTCAACAGCTTTCACCCACGTATACAATTCACTTTCGAGTTGGAAAAAGATGGAAAAATCAGTTTTTTAGACACTATGGTAATCAACCACAATAACACCATAATCTTAGATTGGCACCATAAACCAACCTGGTCTGGTAGATACATTCATTTCAACTCACATCATCCCATCAAACACAAAAAATCTGTCGCCATATCCTTGTTCGATCGCTGCCTTAAAATATCAAACCCTCAATTCCTTAAAAAGAATTTAAAACTTGTAGAAACAACTCTTACTTCCAATGGCTACCCTATCAAATTCATCAATGATATCAAAAAGTATAGAATAGAAAAAATGTACAACTCGATTGATTGGAATGTAGACTCCAACAATCCAACTGATGTTAATGATAAATTTAAAAACTCTATCTCTATACCGTATGTAGAAAATCTATCTAGCCAAATCCAAAAAATTCTTAAGAACGAGGGAATTGAAATTACTTTTAAAATATCTAATACTACCAAACTGTCTCTTTTTTCTCATCTTAAATCTGTTACTCCTAATTTAGAGAAAATCAACTGTGTATATAAAATACCATGTCGAGACTGTAGCATGAGTTATATTGGACAAACGTCACAACACCTAAAAAATAGAATTTCTGGTCATCGTTCTAATATCAAATGCCATGTCACTGAAAGATGCGCTTTAGCAGATCACGCTTTGACCCTGGGTCACAATTTCGATTTTAACAACTCTATAACCCTTGCTACAGAACCGAATTGGTACAAACGCATTATCAAAGAAATGATACATATCTCTAAGAACAAAAGGAACTCGGTTAACAAACGTACAGATATCGAAAATCTTAGCCACCTATACTCCAACATCCTCTAGTCTACATTATCGTTGGTTCTCAAAACAGTAACGCCCCTTACTCCTGATTGGTCACTGCCTTTGTACTCCATGACTTTCGAGCACAGTTCAAATCTCACACGTGATCAACAACATAGATTTACGGATGGTTCCCCGCTAACCTTCACTTCCGTCCGAAATGCTGTACCACTAACAACATCTAAGCATGTACCGGTTGTCATTTTTTGTGAGTAATCTTCTCTAAATTAATTTAATCTTTTCCCATCTCCTTTTTTCCAAATTATTAATAAGCTTTTTTCTGACAAATTTTCATTTCTCTTAAACCAATTTTTCATCTGATTAACCTATCTTCAAATTTTGACACGTAACCTAAAACTGTCACTTTGACAGCTGCGTTAAAACTGTTTAATTTTCACTTAATTCTGTAAAACAACAAATATTGTATTGTTAAACATATTCCATGCTCTCAACTCTGAATTGTTTTGTTGAAGCATCCTATTTTTTGTTAACTATTTAGATTTTATTTCCTGAGGATGGTCGGCAGGGCCCGGCCGAAACGTCGATTTTGTATATTCACGTTTTTCAACTATTAAATTCTTCTTCTTCCTGACCGGAACTTCGACGAACCTTTCATTTTCAATCTACCTCCCGGTCACAAACTTCTTTCCTAAACACAATGCATCGAAACGGCTTCGTGGACGTCTCGTACCACCGTCATCCTACGTCATACCGAACTTCAAATCACTCACAAACCAAGAAGATCTGGAACTACCGGCAAAAACTAGCACGCATCAAAAACCGTAAGGTGTTCCTCCTTAAATGCCGCCAATTTGGAATTATTCCAAATTTTCTAAATTTTAAAATCAAAAACCTTCAACATTTAAAAAGTGAAAAAACTTTCATCAAAGCATTACGCGTTTTTCAACAAAAGTGTCTGTCGCTTGAAATTAAAACATGTTATCGACAAGAAAGGCAGTTAATCCAAGAACTTAATAATAATATCAACCTTTTCTTCTCGAACCATTTCACAAATTTGGATTATAAAAACTTCAACTTGGATATAAATAAGGCCAATCGTTTATTCAATGCTATTAAGACAGATAATATTAGAAAATTCAACAAACTTAAATCTATACATACTCCTAAAGAGTTTCACAATAATAATTGGTTAGTTAACCTATCTAAGACAGATTTACCTTCTGAAATTAAAGAGACCTTATCACTCGGTCCTAATCACGGTTTACCATTTAATAATATTAATTTACCTATTGATGATATTGTAAGCAGCGTAGAATTAGCTCTTTTTAACAAAAGTGGAATCACCAAAGACAAAGTAAGATCTAATATTAGCCAACTCATTAGCAACAAACTTGGCAAAAATCCTCCCACTACTCACTTTGAAATAACCTCCAAGGTTAAACATACCAAGGAATTCTTAAAACATAATAACCACCTAGTTGTCACCGATGCCGACAAAGGTAACATTACAGTCGTCATGGAAAAGATGGAGTTTGAACAAAAATGTCAAGATATCCTTAATGATTCGACTACCTATAACCTTATCTCTCGTGATCCCACTTTAAAAGTACAAAAACAAGTCAACGATATGATAAGTCTATGGCAACAGAAAAAATTTATAGATTCCAACTCGGCTAAACATCTCAAAACATATAACTCTCTTCCTCCTAAAATTTATTTTCTACCAAAAATTCATAAAGAAAATGTTCCACTCAGACCGATTGTTTCTAACATCAATTCCCCCACCTACAAAATCTCGAGATTTTTTTCTTGTGTCTTATCTAACATAACAGGTACATCAGACTATCACATCAAGGACACTTGGTCCTTTGTAAACAAAATCAGGGGAAAAACAATTCCACCTAATCACCTGTTAGTATCCCTAGATGTCAAATCATTGTTTACCAACATTCCAACTAAACTAGCGATATCGATCATCAGTAAAAACTGGCCCAATTTGAAAGGTCACACTAACATTAATAAAAAAGAATTCCTAGCCGCCACCAAACTGTGTCTAGATTCATGCTATTTCGCCTACAAAGATAATTTCTACCAACAAATTTTTGGCGTAGCAATGGGCTCACCGATTAGCCCAGTAGTAGCGAATCTGGTACTTGAACACTTGGAAAAAAAAAATCATTTCAAATCTTCCTTTCAGCCTACCTTTTTACTATCGTTACGTCGATGATATTATAACGTGTGTTAAAAACGAAAATCTACAACTCCTTCTTAATAAATTCAACAGCTTTCACCCACGTATACAATTCACTTTCGAGTTGGAAAAAGATGGAAAAATCAGTTTTTTAGACACTATGGTAATCAACCACAATAACACCATAATCTTAGATTGGCACCATAAACCAACCTGGTCTGGTAGATACATTCATTTCAACTCACATCATCCCATCAAACACAAAAAATCTGTCGCCATATCCTTGTTCGATCGCTGCCTTAAAATATCAAACCCTCAATTCCTTAAAAAGAATTTAAAACTTGTAGAAACAACTCTTACTTCCAATGGCTACCCTATCAAATTCATCAATGATATCAAAAAGTATAGAATAGAAAAAATGTACAACTCGATTGATTGGAATGTAGACTCCAACAATCCAACTGATGTTAATGATAAATTTAAAAACTCTATCTCTATACCGTATGTAGAAAATCTATCTAGCCAAATCCAAAAAATTCTTAAGAACGAGGGAATTGAAATTACTTTTAAAATATCTAATACTACCAAACTGTCTCTTTTTTCTCATCTTAAATCTGTTACTCCTAATTTAGAGAAAATCAACTGTGTATATAAAATACCATGTCGAGACTGTAGCATGAGTTATATTGGACAAACGTCACAACACCTAAAAAATAGAATTTCTGGTCATCGTTCTAATATCAAATGCCATGTCACTGAAAGATGCGCTTTAGCAGATCACGCTTTGACCCTGGGTCACAATTTCGATTTTAACAACTCTATAACCCTTGCTACAGAACCGAATTGGTACAAACGCATTATCAAAGAAATGATACATATCTCTAAGAACAAAAGGAACTCGGTTAACAAACGTACAGATATCGAAAATCTTAGCCACCTATACTCCAACATCCTCTAGTCTACATTATCGTTGGTTCTCAAAACAGTAACGCCCCTTACTCCTGATTGGTCACTGCCTTTGTACTCCATGACTTTCGAGCACAGTTCAAATCTCACACGTGATCAACAACATAGATTTACGGATGGTTCCCCGCTAACCTTCACTTCCGTCCGAAATGCTGTACCACTAACAACATCTAAGCATGTACCGGTTGTCATTTTTTGTGAGTAATCTTCTCTAAATTAATTTAATCTTTTCCCATCTCCTTTTTTCCAAATTATTAATAAGCTTTTTTCTGACAAATTTTCATTTCTCTTAAACCAATTTTTCATCTGATTAACCTATCTTCAAATTTTGACACGTAACCTAAAACTGTCACTTTGACAGCTGCGTTAAAACTGTTTAATTTTCACTTAATTCTGTAAAACAACAAATATTGTATTGTTAAACATATTCCATGCTCTCAACTCTGAATTGTTTTGTTGAAGCATCCTATTTTTTGTTAACTATTTAGATTTTATTTCCTGAGGATGGTCGGCAGGGCCCGGCCGAAACGTCGATTTTGTATATTCACGTTTTTCAACTATTAAATTCTTCTTCTTCCTGACCGGAACTTCGACGAACCTTTCATTTTCAATCTACCTCCCGGTCACAAACTTCTTTCCTAAACACAATGCATCGAAACGGCTTCGTGGACGTCTCGTACCACCGTCATCCTACGTCATACCGAACTTCAAATCACTCACAAACCAAGAAGATCTGGAACTACCGGCAAAAACTAGCACGCATCAAAAACCGTAAGGTGTTCCTCCTTAAATGCCGCCAATTTGGAATTATTCCAAATTTTCTAAATTTTAAAATCAAAAACCTTCAACATTTAAAAAGTGAAAAAACTTTCATCAAAGCATTACGCGTTTTTCAACAAAAGTGTCTGTCGCTTGAAATTAAAACATGTTATCGACAAGAAAGGCAGTTAATCCAAGAACTTAATAATAATATCAACCTTTTCTTCTCGAACCATTTCACAAATTTGGATTATAAAAACTTCAACTTGGATATAAATAAGGCCAATCGTTTATTCAATGCTATTAAGACAGATAATATTAGAAAATTCAACAAACTTAAATCTATACATACTCCTAAAGAGTTTCACAATAATAATTGGTTAGTTAACCTATCTAAGACAGATTTACCTTCTGAAATTAAAGAGACCTTATCACTCGGTCCTAATCACGGTTTACCATTTAATAATATTAATTTACCTATTGATGATATTGTAAGCAGCGTAGAATTAGCTCTTTTTAACAAAAGTGGAATCACCAAAGACAAAGTAAGATCTAATATTAGCCAACTCATTAGCAACAAACTTGGCAAAAATCCTCCCACTACTCACTTTGAAATAACCTCCAAGGTTAAACATACCAAGGAATTCTTAAAACATAATAACCACCTAGTTGTCACCGATGCCGACAAAGGTAACATTACAGTCGTCATGGAAAAGATGGAGTTTGAACAAAAATGTCAAGATATCCTTAATGATTCGACTACCTATAACCTTATCTCTCGTGATCCCACTTTAAAAGTACAAAAACAAGTCAACGATATGATAAGTCTATGGCAACAGAAAAAATTTATAGATTCCAACTCGGCTAAACATCTCAAAACATATAACTCTCTTCCTCCTAAAATTTATTTTCTACCAAAAATTCATAAAGAAAATGTTCCACTCAGACCGATTGTTTCTAACATCAATTCCCCCACCTACAAAATCTCGAGATTTTTTTCTTGTGTCTTATCTAACATAACAGGTACATCAGACTATCACATCAAGGACACTTGGTCCTTTGTAAACAAAATCAGGGGAAAAACAATTCCACCTAATCACCTGTTAGTATCCCTAGATGTCAAATCATTGTTTACCAACATTCCAACTAAACTAGCGATATCGATCATCAGTAAAAACTGGCCCAATTTGAAAGGTCACACTAACATTAATAAAAAAGAATTCCTAGCCGCCACCAAACTGTGTCTAGATTCATGCTATTTCGCCTACAAAGATAATTTCTACCAACAAATTTTTGGCGTAGCAATGGGCTCACCGATTAGCCCAGTAGTAGCGAATCTGGTACTTGAACACTTGGAAAAAAAAAATCATTTCAAATCTTCCTTTCAGCCTACCTTTTTACTATCGTTACGTCGATGATATTATAACGTGTGTTAAAAACGAAAATCTACAACTCCTTCTTAATAAATTCAACAGCTTTCACCCACGTATACAATTCACTTTCGAGTTGGAAAAAGATGGAAAAATCAGTTTTTTAGACACTATGGTAATCAACCACAATAACACCATAATCTTAGATTGGCACCATAAACCAACCTGGTCTGGTAGATACATTCATTTCAACTCACATCATCCCATCAAACACAAAAAATCTGTCGCCATATCCTTGTTCGATCGCTGCCTTAAAATATCAAACCCTCAATTCCTTAAAAAGAATTTAAAACTTGTAGAAACAACTCTTACTTCCAATGGCTACCCTATCAAATTCATCAATGATATCAAAAAGTATAGAATAGAAAAAATGTACAACTCGATTGATTGGAATGTAGACTCCAACAATCCAACTGATGTTAATGATAAATTTAAAAACTCTATCTCTATACCGTATGTAGAAAATCTATCTAGCCAAATCCAAAAAATTCTTAAGAACGAGGGAATTGAAATTACTTTTAAAATATCTAATACTACCAAACTGTCTCTTTTTTCTCATCTTAAATCTGTTACTCCTAATTTAGAGAAAATCAACTGTGTATATAAAATACCATGTCGAGACTGTAGCATGAGTTATATTGGACAAACGTCACAACACCTAAAAAATAGAATTTCTGGTCATCGTTCTAATATCAAATGCCATGTCACTGAAAGATGCGCTTTAGCAGATCACGCTTTGACCCTGGGTCACAATTTCGATTTTAACAACTCTATAACCCTTGCTACAGAACCGAATTGGTACAAACGCATTATCAAAGAAATGATACATATCTCTAAGAACAAAAGGAACTCGGTTAACAAACGTACAGATATCGAAAATCTTAGCCACCTATACTCCAACATCCTCTAGTCTACATTATCGTTGGTTCTCAAAACAGTAACGCCCCTTACTCCTGATTGGTCACTGCCTTTGTACTCCATGACTTTCGAGCACAGTTCAAATCTCACACGTGATCAACAACATAGATTTACGGATGGTTCCCCGCTAACCTTCACTTCCGTCCGAAATGCTGTACCACTAACAACATCTAAGCATGTACCGGTTGTCATTTTTTGTGAGTAATCTTCTCTAAATTAATTTAATCTTTTCCCATCTCCTTTTTTCCAAATTATTAATAAGCTTTTTTCTGACAAATTTTCATTTCTCTTAAACCAATTTTTCATCTGATTAACCTATCTTCAAATTTTGACACGTAACCTAAAACTGTCACTTTGACAGCTGCGTTAAAACTGTTTAATTTTCACTTAATTCTGTAAAACAACAAATATTGTATTGTTAAACATATTCCATGCTCTCAACTCTGAATTGTTTTGTTGAAGCATCCTATTTTTTGTTAACTATTTAGATTTTATTTCCTGAGGATGGTCGGCAGGGCCCGGCCGAAACGTCGATTTTGTATATTCACGTTTTTCAACTATTAAATTCTTCTTCTTCCTGACCGGAACTTCGACGAACCTTTCATTTTCAATCTACCTCCCGGTCACAAACTTCTTTCCTAAACACAATGCATCGAAACGGCTTCGTGGACGTCTCGTACCACCGTCATCCTACGTCATACCGAACTTCAAATCACTCACAAACCAAGAAGATCTGGAACTACCGGCAAAAACTAGCACGCATCAAAAACCGTAAGGTGTTCCTCCTTAAATGCCGCCAATTTGGAATTATTCCAAATTTTCTAAATTTTAAAATCAAAAACCTTCAACATTTAAAAAGTGAAAAAACTTTCATCAAAGCATTACGCGTTTTTCAACAAAAGTGTCTGTCGCTTGAAATTAAAACATGTTATCGACAAGAAAGGCAGTTAATCCAAGAACTTAATAATAATATCAACCTTTTCTTCTCGAACCATTTCACAAATTTGGATTATAAAAACTTCAACTTGGATATAAATAAGGCCAATCGTTTATTCAATGCTATTAAGACAGATAATATTAGAAAATTCAACAAACTTAAATCTATACATACTCCTAAAGAGTTTCACAATAATAATTGGTTAGTTAACCTATCTAAGACAGATTTACCTTCTGGAATTAAAGAGACCTTATCACTCGGTCCTAATCACGGTTTACCATTTAATAATATTAATTTACCTATTGATGATATTGTAAGCAGCGTAGAATTAGCTCTTTTTAACAAAAGTGGAATCACCAAAGACAAAGTAAGATCTAATATTAGCCAACTCATTAGCAACAAACTTGGCAAAAATCCTCCCACTACTCACTTTGAAATAACCTCCAAGGTTAAACATACCAAGGAATTCTTAAAACATAATAACCACCTAGTTGTCACCGATGCCGACAAAGGTAACATTACAGTCGTCATGGAAAAGATGGAGTTTGAACAAAAATGTCAAGATATCCTTAATGATTCGACTACCTATAACCTTATCTCTCGTGATCCCACTTTAAAAGTACAAAAACAAGTCAACGATATGATAAGTCTATGGCAACAGAAAAAATTTATAGATTCCAACTCGGCTAAACATCTCAAAACATATAACTCTCTTCCTCCTAAAATTTATTTTCTACCAAAAATTCATAAAGAAAATGTTCCACTCAGACCGATTGTTTCTAACATCAATTCCCCCACCTACAAAATCTCGAGATTTTTTTCTTGTGTCTTATCTAACATAACAGGTACATCAGACTATCACATCAAGGACACTTGGTCCTTTGTAAACAAAATCAGGGGAAAAACAATTCCACCTAATCACCTGTTAGTATCCCTAGATGTCAAATCATTGTTTACCAACATTCCAACTAAACTAGCGATATCGATCATCAGTAAAAACTGGCCCAATTTGAAAGGTCACACTAACATTAATAAAAAAGAATTCCTAGCCGCCACCAAACTGTGTCTAGATTCATGCTATTTCGCCTACAAAGATAATTTCTACCAACAAATTTTTGGCGTAGCAATGGGCTCACCGATTAGCCCAGTAGTAGCGAATCTGGTACTTGAACACTTGGAAAAAAAAAATCATTTCAAATCTTCCTTTCAGCCTACCTTTTTACTATCGTTACGTCGATGATATTATAACGTGTGTTAAAAACGAAAATCTACAACTCCTTCTTAATAAATTCAACAGCTTTCACCCACGTATACAATTCACTTTCGAGTTGGAAAAAGATGGAAAAATCAGTTTTTTAGACACTATGGTAATCAACCACAATAACACCATAATCTTAGATTGGCACCATAAACCAACCTGGTCTGGTAGATACATTCATTTCAACTCACATCATCCCATCAAACACAAAAAATCTGTCGCCATATCCTTGTTCGATCGCTGCCTTAAAATATCAAACCCTCAATTCCTTAAAAAGAATTTAAAACTTGTAGAAACAACTCTTACTTCCAATGGCTACCCTATCAAATTTATCAATGATATCAAAAAGTATAGAATAGAAAAAATGTACAACTCGATTGATTGGAATGTAGACTCCAACAATCCAACTGATGTTAATGATAAATTTAAAAACTCTATCTCTATACCGTATGTAGAAAATCTATCTAGCCAAATCCAAAAAATTCTTAAGAACGAGGGAATTGAAATTACTTTTAAAATATCTAATACTACCAAACTGTCTCTTTTTTCTCATCTTAAATCTGTTACTCCTGATTTAGAGAAAATCAACTGTGTATATAAAATACCATGTCGAGACTGTAGCATGAGTTATATTGGACAAACGTCACAACACCTAAAAAATAGAATTTCTGGTCATCGTTCTAATATCAAATGCCATGTCACTGAAAGATGCGCTTTAGCAGATCACGCTTTGACCCTGGGTCACAATTTCGATTTTAACAACTCTATAACCCTTGCTACAGAACCGAATTGGTACAAACGCATTATCAAAGAAATGATACATATCTCTAAGAACAAAAGGAACTCGGTTAACAAACGTACAGATATCGAAAATCTTAGCCACCTATACTCCAACATCCTCTAGTCTACATTATCGTTGGTTCTCAAAACAGTAACGCCCCTTACTCCTGATTGGTCACTGCCTTTGTACTCCATGACTTTCGAGCACAGTTCAAATCTCACACGTGATCAACAACATAGATTTACGGATGGTTCCCCGCTAACCTTCACTTCCGTCCGAAATGCTGTACCACTAACAACATCTAAGCATGTACCGGTTGTCATTTTTTGTGAGTAATCTTCTCTAAATTAATTTAATCTTTTCCCATCTCCTTTTTTCCAAATTATTAATAAGCTTTTTTCTGACAAATTTTCATTTCTCTTAAACCAATTTTTCATCTGATTAACCTATCTTCAAATTTTGACACGTAACCTAAAACTGTCACTTTGACAGCTGCGTTAAAACTGTTTAATTTTCACTTAATTCTGTAAAACAACAAATATTGTATTGTTAAACATATTCCATGCTCTCAACTCTGAATTGTTTTGTTGAAGCATCCTATTTTTTGTTAACTATTTAGATTTTATTTCCTGAGGATGGTCGGCAGGGCCCGGCCGAAACGTCGATTTTGTATATTCACGTTTTTCAACTATTAAATTCTTCTTCTTCCTGACCGGAACTTCGACGAACCTTTCATTTTCAATCTACCTCCCGGTCACAAACTTCTTTCCTAAACACAATGCATCGAAACGGCTTCGTGGACGTCTCGTACCACCGTCATCCTACGTCATACCGAACTTCAAATCACTCACAAACCAAGAAGATCTGGAACTACCGGCAAAAACTAGCACGCATCAAAAACCGTAAGGTGTTCCTCCTTAAATGCCGCCAATTTGGAATTATTCCAAATTTTCTAAATTTTAAAATCAAAAACCTTCAACATTTAAAAAGTGAAAAAACTTTCATCAAAGCATTACGCGTTTTTCAACAAAAGTGTCTGTCGCTTGAAATTAAAACATGTTATCGACAAGAAAGGCAGTTAATCCAAGAACTTAATAATAATATCAACCTTTTCTTCTCGAACCATTTCACAAATTTGGATTATAAAAACTTCAACTTGGATATAAATAAGGCCAATCGTTTATTCAATGCTATTAAGACAGATAATATTAGAAAATTCAACAAACTTAAATCTATACATACTCCTAAAGAGTTTCACAATAATAATTGGTTAGTTAACCTATCTAAGACAGATTTACCTTCTGAAAGTAAAGAGACCTTATCACTCGGTCCTAATCACGGTTTACCATTTAATAATATTAATTTACCTATTGATGATATTGTAAGCAGCGTAGAATTAGCTCTTTTTAACAAAAGTGGAATCACCAAAGACAAAGTAAGATCTAATATTAGCCAACTCATTAGCAACAAACTTGGCAAAAATCCTCCCACTACTCACTTTGAAATAACCTCCAAGGTTAAACATACCAAGGAATTCTTAAAACATAATAACCACCTAGTTGTCACCGATGCCGACAAAGGTAACATTACAGTCGTCATGGAAAAGATGGAGTTTGAACAAAAATGTCAAGATATCCTTAATGATTCGACTACCTATAACCTTATCTCTCGTGATCCCACTTTAAAAGTACAAAAACAAGTCAACGATATGATAAGTCTATGGCAACAGAAAAAATTTATAGATTCCAACTCGGCTAAACATCTCAAAACATATAACTCTCTTCCTCCTAAAATTTATTTTCTACCAAAAATTCATAAAGAAAATGTTCCACTCAGACCGATTGTTTCTAACATCAATTCCCCCACCTACAAAATCTCGAGATTTTTTTCTTGTGTCTTATCTAACATAACAGGTACATCAGACTATCACATCAAGGACACTTGGTCCTTTGTAAACAAAATCAGGGGAAAAACAATTCCACCTAATCACCTGTTAGTATCCCTAGATGTCAAATCATTGTTTACCAACATTCCAACTAAACTAGCGATATCGATCATCAGTAAAAACTGGCCCAATTTGAAAGGTCACACTAACATTAATAAAAAAGAATTCCTAGCCGCCACCAAACTGTGTCTAGATTCATGCTATTTCGCCTACAAAGATAATTTCTACCAACAAATTTTTGGCGTAGCAATGGGCTCACCGATTAGCCCAGTAGTAGCGAATCTGGTACTTGAACACTTGGAAAAAAAAAATCATTTCAAATCTTCCTTTCAGCCTACCTTTTTACTATCGTTACGTCGATGATATTATAACGTGTGTTAAAAACGAAAATCTACAACTCCTTCTTAATAAATTCAACAGCTTTCACCCACGTATACAATTCACTTTCGAGTTGGAAAAAGATGGAAAAATCAGTTTTTTAGACACTATGGTAATCAACCACAATAACACCATAATCTTAGATTGGCACCATAAACCAACCTGGTCTGGTAGATACATTCATTTCAACTCACATCATCCCATCAAACACAAAAAATCTGTCGCCATATCCTTGTTCGATCGCTGCCTTAAAATATCAAACCCTCAATTCCTTAAAAAGAATTTAAAACTTGTAGAAACAACTCTTACTTCCAATGGCTACCCTATCAAATTCATCAATGATATCAAAAAGTATAGAATAGAAAAAATGTACAACTCGATTGATTGGAATGTAGACTCCAACAATCCAACTGATGTTAATGATAAATTTAAAAACTCTATCTCTATACCGTATGTAGAAAATCTATCTAGCCAAATCCAAAAAATTCTTAAGAACGAGGGAATTGAAATTACTTTTAAAATATCTAATACTACCAAACTGTCTCTTTTTTCTCATCTTAAATCTGTTACTCCTAATTTAGAGAAAATCAACTGTGTATATAAAATACCATGTCGAGACTGTAGCATGAGTTATATTGGACAAACGTCACAACACCTAAAAAATAGAATTTCTGGTCATCGTTCTAATATCAAATGCCATGTCACTGAAAGATGCGCTTTAGCAGATCACGCTTTGACCCTGGGTCACAATTTCGATTTTAACAACTCTATAACCCTTGCTACAGAACCGAATTGGTACAAACGCATTATCAAAGAAATGATACATATCTCTAAGAACAAAAGGAACTCGGTTAACAAACGTACAGATATCGAAAATCTTAGCCACCTATACTCCAACATCCTCTAGTCTACATTATCGTTGGTTCTCAAAACAGTAACGCCCCTTACTCCTGATTGGTCACTGCCTTTGTACTCCATGACTTTCGAGCACAGTTCAAATCTCACACGTGATCAACAACATAGATTTACGGATGGTTCCCCGCTAACCTTCACTTCCGTCCGAAATGCTGTACCACTAACAACATCTAAGCATGTACCGGTTGTCATTTTTTGTGAGTAATCTTCTCTAAATTAATTTAATCTTTTCCCATCTCCTTTTTTCCAAATTATTAATAAGCTTTTTTCTGACAAATTTTCATTTCTCTTAAACCAATTTTTCATCTGATTAACCTATCTTCAAATTTTGACACGTAACCTAAAACTGTCACTTTGACAGCTGCGTTAAAACTGTTTAATTTTCACTTAATTCTGTAAAACAACAAATATTGTATTGTTAAACATATTCCATGCTCTCAACTCTGAATTGTTTTGTTGAAGCATCCTATTTTTTGTTAACTATTTAGATTTTATTTCCTGAGGATGGTCGGCAGGGCCCGGCCGAAACGTCGATTTTGTATATTCACGTTTTTCAACTATTAAATTCTTCTTCTTCCTGACCGGAACTTCGACGAACCTTTCATTTTCAATCTACCTCCCGGTCACAAACTTCTTTCCTAAACACAATGCATCGAAACGGCTTCGTGGACGTCTCGTACCACCGTCATCCTACGTCATACCGAACTTCAAATCACTCACAAACCAAGAAGATCTGGAACTACCGGCAAAAACTAGCACGCATCAAAAACCGTAAGGTGTTCCTCCTTAAATGCCGCCAATTTGGAATTATTCCAAATTTTCTAAATTTTAAAATCAAAAACCTTCAACATTTAAAAAGTGAAAAAACTTTCATCAAAGCATTACGCGTTTTTCAACAAAAGTGTCTGTCGCTTGAAATTAAAACATGTTATCGACAAGAAAGGCAGTTAATCCAAGAACTTAATAATAATATCAACCTTTTCTTCTCGAACCATTTCACAAATTTGGATTATAAAAACTTCAACTTGGATATAAATAAGGCCAATCGTTTATTCAATGCTATTAAGACAGATAATATTAGAAAATTCAACAAACTTAAATCTATACATACTCCTAAAGAGTTTCACAATAATAATTGGTTAGTTAACCTATCTAAGACAGATTTACCTTCTGGAATTAAAGAGACCTTATCACTCGGTCCTAATCACGGTTTACCATTTAATAATATTAATTTACCTATTGATGATATTGTAAGCAGCGTAGAATTAGCTCTTTTTAACAAAAGTGGAATCACCAAAGACAAAGTAAGATCTAATATTAGCCAACTCATTAGCAACAAACTTGGCAAAAATCCTCCCACTACTCACTTTGAAATAACCTCCAAGGTTAAACATACCAAGGAATTCTTAAAACATAATAACCACCTAGTTGTCACCGATGCCGACAAAGGTAACATTACAGTCGTCATGGAAAAGATGGAGTTTGAACAAAAATGTCAAGATATCCTTAATGATTCGACTACCTATAACCTTATCTCTCGTGATCCCACTTTAAAAGTACAAAAACAAGTCAACGATATGATAAGTCTATGGCAACAGAAAAAATTTATAGATTCCAACTCGGCTAAACATCTCAAAACATATAACTCTCTTCCTCCTAAAATTTATTTTCTACCAAAAATTCATAAAGAAAATGTTCCACTCAGACCGATTGTTTCTAACATCAATTCCCCCACCTACAAAATCTCGAGATTTTTTTCTTGTGTCTTATCTAACATAACAGGTACATCAGACTATCACATCAAGGACACTTGGTCCTTTGTAAACAAAATCAGGGGAAAAACAATTCCACCTAATCACCTGTTAGTATCCCTAGATGTCAAATCATTGTTTACCAACATTCCAACTAAACTAGCGATATCGATCATCAGTAAAAACTGGCCCAATTTGAAAGGTCACACTAACATTAATAAAAAAGAATTCCTAGCCGCCACCAAACTGTGTCTAGATTCATGCTATTTCGCCTACAAAGATAATTTCTACCAACAAATTTTTGGCGTAGCAATGGGCTCACCGATTAGCCCAGTAGTAGCGAATCTGGTACTTGAACACTTGGAAAAAAAAAATCATTTCAAATCTTCCTTTCAGCCTACCTTTTTACTATCGTTACGTCGATGATATTATAACGTGTGTTAAAAACGAAAATCTACAACTCCTTCTTAATAAATTCAACAGCTTTCACCCACGTATACAATTCACTTTCGAGTTGGAAAAAGATGGAAAAATCAGTTTTTTAGACACTATGGTAATCAACCACAATAACACCATAATCTTAGATTGGCACCATAAACCAACCTGGTCTGGTAGATACATTCATTTCAACTCACATCATCCCATCAAACACAAAAAATCTGTCGCCATATCCTTGTTCGATCGCTGCCTTAAAATATCAAACCCTCAATTCCTTAAAAAGAATTTAAAACTTGTAGAAACAAATCTTACTTCCAATGGCTACCCTATCAAATTCATCAATGATATCAAAAAGTATAGAATAGAAAAAATGTACAACTCGATTGATTGGAATGTAGACTCCAACAATCCAACTGATGTTAATGATAAATTTAAAAACTCTATCTCTATACCGTATGTAGAAAATCTATCTAGCCAAATCCAAAAAATTCTTAAGAACGAGGGAATTGAAATTACTTTTAAAATATCTAATACTACCAAACTGTCTCTTTTTTCTCATCTTAAATCTGTTACTCCTAATTTAGAGAAAATCAACTGTGTATATAAAATACCATGTCGAGACTGTAGCATGAGTTATATTGGACAAACGTCACAACACCTAAAAAATAGAATTTCTGGTCATCGTTCTAATATCAAATGCCATGTCACTGAAAGATGCGCTTTAGCAGATCACGCTTTGACCCTGGGTCACAATTTCGATTTTAACAACTCTATAACCCTTGCTACAGAACCGAATTGGTACAAACGCATTATCAAAGAAATGATACATATCTCTAAGAACAAAAGGAACTCGGTTAACAAACGTACAGATATCGAAAATCTTAGCCACCTATACTCCAACATCCTCTAGTCTACATTATCGTTGGTTCTCAAAACAGTAACGCCCCTTACTCCTGATTGGTCACTGCCTTTGTACTCCATGACTTTCGAGCACAGTTCAAATCTCACACGTGATCAACAACATAGATTTACGGATGGTTCCCCGCTAACCTTCACTTCCGTCCGAAATGCTGTACCACTAACAACATCTAAGCATGTACCGGTTGTCATTTTTTGTGAGTAATCTTCTCTAAATTAATTTAATCTTTTCCCATCTCCTTTTTTCCAAATTATTAATAAGCTTTTTTCTGACAAATTTTCATTTCTCTTAAACCAATTTTTCATCTGATTAACCTATCTTCAAATTTTGACACGTAACCTAAAACTGTCACTTTGACAGCTGCGTTAAAACTGTTTAATTTTCACTTAATTCTGTAAAACAACAAATATTGTATTGTTAAACATATTCCATGCTCTCAACTCTGAATTGTTTTGTTGAAGCATCCTATTTTTTGTTAACTATTTAGATTTTATTTCCTGAGGATGGTCGGCAGGGCCCGGCCGAAACGTCGATTTTGTATATTCACGTTTTTCAACTATTAAATTCTTCTTCTTCCTGACCGGAACTTCGACGAACCTTTCATTTTCAATCTACCTCCCGGTCACAAACTTCTTTCCTAAACACAATGCATCGAAACGGCTTCGTGGACGTCTCGTACCACCGTCATCCTACGTCATACCGAACTTCAAATCACTCACAAACCAAGAAGATCTGGAACTACCGGCAAAAACTAGCACGCATCAAAAACCGTAAGGTGTTCCTCCTTAAATGCCGCCAATTTGGAATTATTCCAAATTTTCTAAATTTTAAAATCAAAAACCTTCAACATTTAAAAAGTGAAAAAACTTTCATCAAAGCATTACGCGTTTTTCAACAAAAGTGTCTGTCGCTTGAAATTAAAACATGTTATCGACAAGAAAGGCAGTTAATCCAAGAACTTAATAATAATATCAACCTTTTCTTCTCGAACCATTTCACAAATTTGGATTATAAAAACTTCAACTTGGATATAAATAAGGCCAATCGTTTATTCAATGCTATTAAGACAGATAATATTAGAAAATTCAACAAACTTAAATCTATACATACTCCTAAAGAGTTTCACAATAATAATTGGTTAGTTAACCTATCTAAGACAGATTTACCTTCTGAAAGTAAAGAGACCTTATCACTCGGTCCTAATCACGGTTTACCATTTAATAATATTAATTTACCTATTGATGATATTGTAAGCAGCGTAGAATTAGCTCTTTTTAACAAAAGTGGAATCACCAAAGACAAAGTAAGATCTAATATTAGCCAACTCATTAGCAACAAACTTGGCAAAAATCCTCCCACTACTCACTTTGAAATAACCTCCAAGGTTAAACATACCAAGGAATTCTTAAAACATAATAACCACCTAGTTGTCACCGATGCCGACAAAGGTAACATTACAGTCGTCATGGAAAAGATGGAGTTTGAACAAAAATGTCAAGATATCCTTAATGATTCGACTACCTATAACCTTATCTCTCGTGATCCCACTTTAAAAGTACAAAAACAAGTCAACGATATGATAAGTCTATGGCAACAGAAAAAATTTATAGATTCCAACTCGGCTAAACATCTCAAAACATATAACTCTCTTCCTCCTAAAATTTATTTTCTACCAAAAATTCATAAAGAAAATGTTCCACTCAGACCGATTGTTTCTAACATCAATTCCCCCACCTACAAAATCTCGAGATTTTTTTCTTGTGTCTTATCTAACATAACAGGTACATCAGACTATCACATCAAGGACACTTGGTCCTTTGTAAACAAAATCAGGGGAAAAACAATTCCACCTAATCACCTGTTAGTATCCCTAGATGTCAAATCATTGTTTACCAACATTCCAACTAAACTAGCGATATCGATCATCAGTAAAAACTGGCCCAATTTGAAAGGTCACACTAACATTAATAAAAAAGAATTCCTAGCCGCCACCAAACTGTGTCTAGATTCATGCTATTTCGCCTACAAAGATAATTTCTACCAACAAATTTTTGGCGTAGCAATGGGCTCACCGATTAGCCCAGTAGTAGCGAATCTGGTACTTGAACACTTGGAAAAAAAAAATCATTTCAAATCTTCCTTTCAGCCTACCTTTTTACTATCGTTACGTCGATGATATTATAACGTGTGTTAAAAACGAAAATCTACAACTCCTTCTTAATAAATTCAACAGCTTTCACCCACGTATACAATTCACTTTCGAGTTGGAAAAAGATGGAAAAATCAGTTTTTTAGACACTATGGTAATCAACCACAATAACACCATAATCTTAGATTGGCACCATAAACCAACCTGGTCTGGTAGATACATTCATTTCAACTCACATCATCCCATCAAACACAAAAAATCTGTCGCCATATCCTTGTTCGATCGCTGCCTTAAAATATCAAACCCTCAATTCCTTAAAAAGAATTTAAAACTTGTAGAAACAACTCTTACTTCCAATGGCTACCCTATCAAATTCATCAATGATATCAAAAAGTATAGAATAGAAAAAATGTACAACTCGATTGATTGGAATGTAGACTCCAACAATCCAACTGATGTTAATGATAAATTTAAAAACTCTATCTCTATACCGTATGTAGAAAATCTATCTAGCCAAATCCAAAAAATTCTTAAGAACGAGGGAATTGAAATTACTTTTAAAATATCTAATACTACCAAACTGTCTCTTTTTTCTCATCTTAAATCTGTTACTCCTAATTTAGAGAAAATCAACTGTGTATATAAAATACCATGTCGAGACTGTAGCATGAGTTATATTGGACAAACGTCACAACACCTAAAAAATAGAATTTCTGGTCATCGTTCTAATATCAAATGCCATGTCACTGAAAGATGCGCTTTAGCAGATCACGCTTTGACCCTGGGTCACAATTTCGATTTTAACAACTCTATAACCCTTGCTACAGAACCGAATTGGTACAAACGCATTATCAAAGAAATGATACATATCTCTAAGAACAAAAGGAACTCGGTTAACAAACGTACAGATATCGAAAATCTTAGCCACCTATACTCCAACATCCTCTAGTCTACATTATCGTTGGTTCTCAAAACAGTAACGCCCCTTACTCCTGATTGGTCACTGCCTTTGTACTCCATGACTTTCGAGCACAGTTCAAATCTCACACGTGATCAACAACATAGATTTACGGATGGTTCCCCGCTAACCTTCACTTCCGTCCGAAATGCTGTACCACTAACAACATCTAAGCATGTACCGGTTGTCATTTTTTGTGAGTAATCTTCTCTAAATTAATTTAATCTTTTCCCATCTCCTTTTTTCCAAATTATTAATAAGCTTTTTTCTGACAAATTTTCATTTCTCTTAAACCAATTTTTCATCTGATTAACCTATCTTCAAATTTTGACACGTAACCTAAAACTGTCACTTTGACAGCTGCGTTAAAACTGTTTAATTTTCACTTAATTCTGTAAAACAACAAATATTGTATTGTTAAACATATTCCATGCTCTCAACTCTGAATTGTTTTGTTGAAGCATCCTATTTTTTGTTAACTATTTAGATTTTATTTCCTGAGGATGGTCGGCAGGGCCCGGCCGAAACGTCGATTTTGTATATTCACGTTTTTCAACTATTAAATTCTTCTTCTTCCTGACCGGAACTTCGACGAACCTTTCATTTTCAATCTACCTCCCGGTCACAAACTTCTTTCCTAAACACAATGCATCGAAACGGCTTCGTGGACGTCTCGTACCACCGTCATCCTACGTCATACCGAACTTCAAATCACTCACAAACCAAGAAGATCTGGAACTACCGGCAAAAACTAGCACGCATCAAAAACCGTAAGGTGTTCCTCCTTAAATGCCGCCAATTTGGAATTATTCCAAATTTTCTAAATTTTAAAATCAAAAACCTTCAACATTTAAAAAGTGAAAAAACTTTCATCAAAGCATTACGCGTTTTTCAACAAAAGTGTCTGTCGCTTGAAATTAAAACATGTTATCGACAAGAAAGGCAGTTAATCCAAGAACTTAATAATAATATCAACCTTTTCTTCTCGAACCATTTCACAAATTTGGATTATAAAAACTTCAACTTGGATATAAATAAGGCCAATCGTTTATTCAATGCTATTAAGACAGATAATATTAGAAAATTCAACAAACTTAAATCTATACATACTCCTAAAGAGTTTCACAATAATAATTGGTTAGTTAACCTATCTAAGACAGATTTACCTTCTGAAAGTAAAGAGACCTTATCACTCGGTCCTAATCACGGTTTACCATTTAATAATATTAATTTACCTATTGATGATATTGTAAGCAGCGTAGAATTAGCTCTTTTTAACAAAAGTGGAATCACCAAAGACAAAGTAAGATCTAATATTAGCCAACTCATTAGCAACAAACTTGGCAAAAATCCTCCCACTACTCACTTTGAAATAACCTCCAAGGTTAAACATACCAAGGAATTCTTAAAACATAATAACCACCTAGTTGTCACCGATGCCGACAAAGGTAACATTACAGTCGTCATGGAAAAGATGGAGTTTGAACAAAAATGTCAAGATATCCTTAATGATTCGACTACCTATAACCTTATCTCTCGTGATCCCACTTTAAAAGTACAAAAACAAGTCAACGATATGATAAGTCTATGGCAACAGAAAAAATTTATAGATTCCAACTCGGCTAAACATCTCAAAACATATAACTCTCTTCCTCCTAAAATTTATTTTCTACCAAAAATTCATAAAGAAAATGTTCCACTCAGACCGATTGTTTCTAACATCAATTCCCCCACCTACAAAATCTCGAGATTTTTTTCTTGTGTCTTATCTAACATAACAGGTACATCAGACTATCACATCAAGGACACTTGGTCCTTTGTAAACAAAATCAGGGGAAAAACAATTCCACCTAATCACCTGTTAGTATCCCTAGATGTCAAATCATTGTTTACCAACATTCCAACTAAACTAGCGATATCGATCATCAGTAAAAACTGGCCCAATTTGAAAGGTCACACTAACATTAATAAAAAAGAATTCCTAGCCGCCACCAAACTGTGTCTAGATTCATGCTATTTCGCCTACAAAGATAATTTCTACCAACAAATTTTTGGCGTAGCAATGGGCTCACCGATTAGCCCAGTAGTAGCGAATCTGGTACTTGAACACTTGGAAAAAAAAAATCATTTCAAATCTTCCTTTCAGCCTACCTTTTTACTATCGTTACGTCGATGATATTATAACGTGTGTTAAAAACGAAAATCTACAACTCCTTCTTAATAAATTCAACAGCTTTCACCCACGTATACAATTCACTTTCGAGTTGGAAAAAGATGGAAAAATCAGTTTTTTAGACACTATGGTAATCAACCACAATAACACCATAATCTTAGATTGGCACCATAAACCAACCTGGTCTGGTAGATACATTCATTTCAACTCACATCATCCCATCAAACACAAAAAATCTGTCGCCATATCCTTGTTCGATCGCTGCCTTAAAATATCAAACCCTCAATTCCTTAAAAAGAATTTAAAACTTGTAGAAACAACTCTTACTTCCAATGGCTACCCTATCAAATTCATCAATGATATCAAAAAGTATAGAATAGAAAAAATGTACAACTCGATTGATTGGAATGTAGACTCCAACAATCCAACTGATGTTAATGATAAATTTAAAAACTCTATCTCTATACCGTATGTAGAAAATCTATCTAGCCAAATCCAAAAAATTCTTAAGAACGAGGGAATTGAAATTACTTTTAAAATATCTAATACTACCAAACTGTCTCTTTTTTCTCATCTTAAATCTGTTACTCCTAATTTAGAGAAAATCAACTGTGTATATAAAATACCATGTCGAGACTGTAGCATGAGTTATATTGGACAAACGTCACAACACCTAAAAAATAGAATTTCTGGTCATCGTTCTAATATCAAATGCCATGTCACTGAAAGATGCGCTTTAGCAGATCACGCTTTGACCCTGGGTCACAATTTCGATTTTAACAACTCTATAACCCTTGCTACAGAACCGAATTGGTACAAACGCATTATCAAAGAAATGATACATATCTCTAAGAACAAAAGGAACTCGGTTAACAAACGTACAGATATCGAAAATCTTAGCCACCTATACTCCAACATCCTCTAGTCTACATTATCGTTGGTTCTCAAAACAGTAACGCCCCTTACTCCTGATTGGTCACTGCCTTTGTACTCCATGACTTTCGAGCACAGTTCAAATCTCACACGTGATCAACAACATAGATTTACGGATGGTTCCCCGCTAACCTTCACTTCCGTCCGAAATGCTGTACCACTAACAACATCTAAGCATGTACCGGTTGTCATTTTTTGTGAGTAATCTTCTCTAAATTAATTTAATCTTTTCCCATCTCCTTTTTTCCAAATTATTAATAAGCTTTTTTCTGACAAATTTTCATTTCTCTTAAACCAATTTTTCATCTGATTAACCTATCTTCAAATTTTGACACGTAACCTAAAACTGTCACTTTGACAGCTGCGTTAAAACTGTTTAATTTTCACTTAATTCTGTAAAACAACAAATATTGTATTGTTAAACATATTCCATGCTCTCAACTCTGAATTGTTTTGTTGAAGCATCCTATTTTTTGTTAACTATTTAGATTTTATTTCCTGAGGATGGTCGGCAGGGCCCGGCCGAAACGTCGATTTTGTATATTCACGTTTTTCAACTATTAAATTCTTCTTCTTCCTGACCGGAACTTCGACGAACCTTTCATTTTCAATCTACCTCCCGGTCACAAACTTCTTTCCTAAACACAATGCATCGAAACGGCTTCGTGGACGTCTCGTACCACCGTCATCCTACGTCATACCGAACTTCAAATCACTCACAAACCAAGAAGATCTGGAACTACCGGCAAAAACTAGCACGCATCAAAAACCGTAAGGTGTTCCTCCTTAAATGCCGCCAATTTGGAATTATTCCAAATTTTCTAAATTTTAAAATCAAAAACCTTCAACATTTAAAAAGTGAAAAAACTTTCATCAAAGCATTACGCGTTTTTCAACAAAAGTGTCTGTCGCTTGAAATTAAAACATGTTATCGACAAGAAAGGCAGTTAATCCAAGAACTTAATAATAATATCAACCTTTTCTTCTCGAACCATTTCACAAATTTGGATTATAAAAACTTCAACTTGGATATAAATAAGGCCAATCGTTTATTCAATGCTATTAAGACAGATAATATTAGAAAATTCAACAAACTTAAATCTATACATACTCCTAAAGAGTTTCACAATAATAATTGGTTAGTTAACCTATCTAAGACAGATTTACCTTCTGGAATTAAAGAGACCTTATCACTCGGTCCTAATCACGGTTTACCATTTAATAATATTAATTTACCTATTGATGATATTGTAAGCAGCGTAGAATTAGCTCTTTTTAACAAAAGTGGAATCACCAAAGACAAAGTAAGATCTAATATTAGCCAACTCATTAGCAACAAACTTGGCAAAAATCCTCCCACTACTCACTTTGAAATAACCTCCAAGGTTAAACATACCAAGGAATTCTTAAAACATAATAACCACCTAGTTGTCACCGATGCCGACAAAGGTAACATTACAGTCGTCATGGAAAAGATGGAGTTTGAACAAAAATGTCAAGATATCCTTAATGATTCGACTACCTATAACCTTATCTCTCGTGATCCCACTTTAAAAGTACAAAAACAAGTCAACGATATGATAAGTCTATGGCAACAGAAAAAATTTATAGATTCCAACTCGGCTAAACATCTCAAAACATATAACTCTCTTCCTCCTAAAATTTATTTTCTACCAAAAATTCATAAAGAAAATGTTCCACTCAGACCGATTGTTTCTAACATCAATTCCCCCACCTACAAAATCTCGAGATTTTTTTCTTGTGTCTTATCTAACATAACAGGTACATCAGACTATCACATCAAGGACACTTGGTCCTTTGTAAACAAAATCAGGGGAAAAACAATTCCACCTAATCACCTGTTAGTATCCCTAGATGTCAAATCATTGTTTACCAACATTCCAACTAAACTAGCGATATCGATCATCAGTAAAAACTGGCCCAATTTGAAAGGTCACACTAACATTAATAAAAAAGAATTCCTAGCCGCCACCAAACTGTGTCTAGATTCATGCTATTTCGCCTACAAAGATAATTTCTACCAACAAATTTTTGGCGTAGCAATGGGCTCACCGATTAGCCCAGTAGTAGCGAATCTGGTACTTGAACACTTGGAAAAAAAAAATCATTTCAAATCTTCCTTTCAGCCTACCTTTTTACTATCGTTACGTCGATGATATTATAACGTGTGTTAAAAACGAAAATCTACAACTCCTTCTTAATAAATTCAACAGCTTTCACCCACGTATACAATTCACTTTCGAGTTGGAAAAAGATGGAAAAATCAGTTTTTTAGACACTATGGTAATCAACCACAATAACACCATAATCTTAGATTGGCACCATAAACCAACCTGGTCTGGTAGATACATTCATTTCAACTCACATCATCCCATCAAACACAAAAAATCTGTCGCCATATCCTTGTTCGATCGCTGCCTTAAAATATCAAACCCTCAATTCCTTAAAAAGAATTTAAAACTTGTAGAAACAACTCTTACTTCCAATGGCTACCCTATCAAATTCATCAATGATATCAAAAAGTATAGAATAGAAAAAATGTACAACTCGATTGATTGGAATGTAGACTCCAACAATCCAACTGATGTTAATGATAAATTTAAAAACTCTATCTCTATACCGTATGTAGAAAATCTATCTAGCCAAATCCAAAAAATTCTTAAGAACGAGGGAATTGAAATTACTTTTAAAATATCTAATACTACCAAACTGTCTCTTTTTTCTCATCTTAAATCTGTTACTCCTAATTTAGAGAAAATCAACTGTGTATATAAAATACCATGTCGAGACTGTAGCATGAGTTATATTGGACAAACGTCACAACACCTAAAAAATAGAATTTCTGGTCATCGTTCTAATATCAAATGCCATGTCACTGAAAGATGCGCTTTAGCAGATCACGCTTTGACCCTGGGTCACAATTTCGATTTTAACAACTCTATAACCCTTGCTACAGAACCGAATTGGTACAAACGCATTATCAAAGAAATGATACATATCTCTAAGAACAAAAGGAACTCGGTTAACAAACGTACAGATATCGAAAATCTTAGCCACCTATACTCCAACATCCTCTAGTCTACATTATCGTTGGTTCTCAAAACAGTAACGCCCCTTACTCCTGATTGGTCACTGCCTTTGTACTCCATGACTTTCGAGCACAGTTCAAATCTCACACGTGATCAACAACATAGATTTACGGATGGTTCCCCGCTAACCTTCACTTCCGTCCGAAATGCTGTACCACTAACAACATCTAAGCATGTACCGGTTGTCATTTTTTGTGAGTAATCTTCTCTAAATTAATTTAATCTTTTCCCATCTCCTTTTTTCCAAATTATTAATAAGCTTTTTTCTGACAAATTTTCATTTCTCTTAAACCAATTTTTCATCTGATTAACCTATCTTCAAATTTTGACACGTAACCTAAAACTGTCACTTTGACAGCTGCGTTAAAACTGTTTAATTTTCACTTAATTCTGTAAAACAACAAATATTGTATTGTTAAACATATTCCATGCTCTCAACTCTGAATTGTTTTGTTGAAGCATCCTATTTTTTGTTAACTATTTAGATTTTATTTCCTGAGGATGGTCGGCAGGGCCCGGCCGAAACGTCGATTTTGTATATTCACGTTTTTCAACTATTAAATTCTTCTTCTTCCTGACCGGAACTTCGACGAACCTTTCATTTTCAATCTACCTCCCGGTCACAAACTTCTTTCCTAAACACAATGCATCGAAACGGCTTCGTGGACGTCTCGTACCACCGTCATCCTACGTCATACCGAACTTCAAATCACTCACAAACCAAGAAGATCTGGAACTACCGGCAAAAACTAGCACGCATCAAAAACCGTAAGGTGTTCCTCCTTAAATGCCGCCAATTTGGAATTATTCCAAATTTTCTAAATTTTAAAATCAAAAACCTTCAACATTTAAAAAGTGAAAAAACTTTCATCAAAGCATTACGCGTTTTTCAACAAAAGTGTCTGTCGCTTGAAATTAAAACATGTTATCGACAAGAAAGGCAGTTAATCCAAGAACTTAATAATAATATCAACCTTTTCTTCTCGAACCATTTCACAAATTTGGATTATAAAAACTTCAACTTGGATATAAATAAGGCCAATCGTTTATTCAATGCTATTAAGACAGATAATATTAGAAAATTCAACAAACTTAAATCTATACATACTCCTAAAGAGTTTCACAATAATAATTGGTTAGTTAACCTATCTAAGACAGATTTACCTTCTGAAAGTAAAGAGACCTTATCACTCGGTCCTAATCACGGTTTACCATTTAATAATATTAATTTACCTATTGATGATATTGTAAGCAGCGTAGAATTAGCTCTTTTTAACAAAAGTGGAATCACCAAAGACAAAGTAAGATCTAATATTAGCCAACTCATTAGCAACAAACTTGGCAAAAATCCTCCCACTACTCACTTTGAAATAACCTCCAAGGTTAAACATACCAAGGAATTCTTAAAACATAATAACCACCTAGTTGTCACCGATGCCGACAAAGGTAACATTACAGTCGTCATGGAAAAGATGGAGTTTGAACAAAAATGTCAAGATATCCTTAATGATTCGACTACCTATAACCTTATCTCTCGTGATCCCACTTTAAAAGTACAAAAACAAGTCAACGATATGATAAGTCTATGGCAACAGAAAAAATTTATAGATTCCAACTCGGCTAAACATCTCAAAACATATAACTCTCTTCCTCCTAAAATTTATTTTCTACCAAAAATTCATAAAGAAAATGTTCCACTCAGACCGATTGTTTCTAACATCAATTCCCCCACCTACAAAATCTCGAGATTTTTTTCTTGTGTCTTATCTAACATAACAGGTACATCAGACTATCACATCAAGGACACTTGGTCCTTTGTAAACAAAATCAGGGGAAAAACAATTCCACCTAATCACCTGTTAGTATCCCTAGATGTCAAATCATTGTTTACCAACATTCCAACTAAACTAGCGATATCGATCATCAGTAAAAACTGGCCCAATTTGAAAGGTCACACTAACATTAATAAAAAAGAATTCCTAGCCGCCACCAAACTGTGTCTAGATTCATGCTATTTCGCCTACAAAGATAATTTCTACCAACAAATTTTTGGCGTAGCAATGGGCTCACCGATTAGCCCAGTAGTAGCGAATCTGGTACTTGAACACTTGGAAAAAAAAAATCATTTCAAATCTTCCTTTCAGCCTACCTTTTTACTATCGTTACGTCGATGATATTATAACGTGTGTTAAAAACGAAAATCTACAACTCCTTCTTAATAAATTCAACAGCTTTCACCCACGTATACAATTCACTTTCGAGTTGGAAAAAGATGGAAAAATCAGTTTTTTAGACACTATGGTAATCAACCACAATAACACCATAATCTTAGATTGGCACCATAAACCAACCTGGTCTGGTAGATACATTCATTTCAACTCACATCATCCCATCAAACACAAAAAATCTGTCGCCATATCCTTGTTCGATCGCTGCCTTAAAATATCAAACCCTCAATTCCTTAAAAAGAATTTAAAACTTGTAGAAACAACTCTTACTTCCAATGGCTACCCTATCAAATTCATCAATGATATCAAAAAGTATAGAATAGAAAAAATGTACAACT
The DNA here is from genome assembly GCF_021155785.1 of Neodiprion fabricii. Taxonomy (NCBI): domain Eukaryota; kingdom Metazoa; phylum Arthropoda; class Insecta; order Hymenoptera; family Diprionidae; genus Neodiprion; species Neodiprion fabricii. Next base: position 45,204 of record NW_025791600.1, read on the forward strand.
CGATTGATTGGAATGTAGACTCCAACAATCCAACTGATGTTAATGATAAATTTAAAAACTCTATCTCTATACCGTATGTAGAAAATCTATCTAGCCAAATCCAAAAAATTCTTAAGAACGAGGGAATTGAAATTACTTTTAAAATATCTAATACTACCAAACTGTCTCTTTTTTCTCATCTTAAATCTGTTACTCCTAATTTAGAGAAAATCAACTGTGTATATAAAATACCATGTCGAGACTGTAGCATGAGTTATATTGGACAAACGTCACAACACCTAAAAAATAGAATTTCTGGTCATCGTTCTAATATCAAATGCCATGTCACTGAAAGATGCGCTTTAGCAGATCACGCTTTGACCCTGGGTCACAATTTCGATTTTAACAACTCTATAACCCTTGCTACAGAACCGAATTGGTACAAACGCATTATCAAAGAAATGATACATATCTCTAAGAACAAAAGGAACTCGGTTAACAAACGTACAGATATCGAAAATCTTAGCCACCTATACTCCAACATCCTCTAGTCTACATTATCGTTGGTTCTCAAAACAGTAACGCCCCTTACTCCTGATTGGTCACTGCCTTTGTACTCCATGACTTTCGAGCACAGTTCAAATCTCACACGTGATCAACAACATAGATTTACGGATGGTTCCCCGCTAACCTTCACTTCCGTCCGAAATGCTGTACCACTAACAACATCTAAGCATGTACCGGTTGTCATTTTTTGTGAGTAATCTTCTCTAAATTAATTTAATCTTTTCCCATCTCCTTTTTTCCAAATTATTAATAAGCTTTTTTCTGACAAATTTTCATTTCTCTTAAACCAATTTTTCATCTGATTAACCTATCTTCAAATTTTGACACGTAACCTAAAACTGTCACTTTGACAGCTGCGTTAAAACTGTTTAATTTTCACTTAATTCTGTAAAACAACAAATATTGTATTGTTAAACATATTCCATGCTCTCAACTCTGAATTGTTTTGTTGAAGCATCCTATTTTTTGTTAACTATTTAGATTTTATTTCCTGAGGATGGTCGGCAGGGCCCGGCCGAAACGTCGATTTTGTATATTCACGTTTTTCAACTATTAAATTCTTCTTCTTCCTGACCGGAACTTCGACGAACCTTTCATTTTCAATCTACCTCCCGGTCACAAACTTCTTTCCTAAACACAATGCATCGAAACGGCTTCGTGGACGTCTCGTACCACCGTCATCCTACGTCATACCGAACTTCAAATCACTCACAAACCAAGAAGATCTGGAACTACCGGCAAAAACTAGCACGCATCAAAAACCGTAAGGTGTTCCTCCTTAAATGCCGCCAATTTGGAATTATTCCAAATTTTCTAAATTTTAAAATCAAAAACCTTCAACATTTAAAAAGTGAAAAAACTTTCATCAAAGCATTACGCGTTTTTCAACAAAAGTGTCTGTCGCTTGAAATTAAAACATGTTATCGACAAGAAAGGCAGTTAATCCAAGAACTTAATAATAATATCAACCTTTTCTTCTCGAACCATTTCACAAATTTGGATTATAAAAACTTCAACTTGGATATAAATAAGGCCAATCGTTTATTCAATGCTATTAAGACAGATAATATTAGAAAATTCAACAAACTTAAATCTATACATACTCCTAAAGAGTTTCACAATAATAATTGGTTAGTTAACCTATCTAAGACAGATTTACCTTCTGAAAGTAAAGAGACCTTATCACTCGGTCCTAATCACGGTTTACCATTTAATAATATTAATTTACCTATTGATGATATTGTAAGCAGCGTAGAATTAGCTCTTTTTAACAAAAGTGGAATCACCAAAGACAAAGTAAGATCTAATATTAGCCAACTCATTAGCAACAAACTTGGCAAAAATCCTCCCACTACTCACTTTGAAATAACCTCCAAGGTTAAACATACCAAGGAATTCTTAAAACATAATAACCACCTAGTTGTCACCGATGCCGACAAAGGTAACATTACAGTCGTCATGGAAAAGATGGAGTTTGAACAAAAATGTCAAGATATCCTTAATGATTCGACTACCTATAACCTTATCTCTCGTGATCCCACTTTAAAAGTACAAAAACAAGTCAACGATATGATAAGTCTATGGCAACAGAAAAAATTTATAGATTCCAACTCGGCTAAACATCTCAAAACATATAACTCTCTTCCTCCTAAAATTTATTTTCTACCAAAAATTCATAAAGAAAATGTTCCACTCAGACCGATTGTTTCTAACATCAATTCCCCCACCTACAAAATCTCGAGATTTTTTTCTTGTGTCTTATCTAACATAACAGGTACATCAGACTATCACATCAAGGACACTTGGTCCTTTGTAAACAAAATCAGGGGAAAAACAATTCCACCTAATCACCTGTTAGTATCCCTAGATGTCAAATCATTGTTTACCAACATTCCAACTAAACTAGCGATATCGATCATCAGTAAAAACTGGCCCAATTTGAAAGGTCACACTAACATTAATAAAAAAGAATTCCTAGCCGCCACCAAACTGTGTCTAGATTCATGCTATTTCGCCTACAAAGATAATTTCTACCAACAAATTTTTGGCGTAGCAATGGGCTCACCGATTAGCCCAGTAGTAGCGAATCTGGTACTTGAACACTTGGAAAAAAAAAATCATTTCAAATCTTCCTTTCAGCCTACCTTTTTACTATCGTTACGTCGATGATATTATAACGTGTGTTAAAAACGAAAATCTACAACTCCTTCTTAATAAATTCAACAGCTTTCACCCACGTATACAATTCACTTTCGAGTTGGAAAAAGATGGAAAAATCAGTTTTTTAGACACTATGGTAATCAACCACAATAACACCATAATCTTAGATTGGCACCATAAACCAACCTGGTCTGGTAGATACATTCATTTCAACTCACATCATCCCATCAAACACAAAAAATCTGTCGCCATATCCTTGTTCGATCGCTGCCTTAAAATATCAAACCCTCAATTCCTTAAAAAGAATTTAAAACTTGTAGAAACAACTCTTACTTCCAATGGCTACCCTATCAAATTCATCAATGATATCAAAAAGTATAGAATAGAAAAAATGTACAACTCGATTGATTGGAATGTAGACTCCAACAATCCAACTGATGTTAATGATAAATTTAAAAACTCTATCTCTATACCGTATGTAGAAAATCTATCTAGCCAAATCCAAAAAATTCTTAAGAACGAGGGAATTGAAATTACTTTTAAAATATCTAATACTACCAAACTGTCTCTTTTTTCTCATCTTAAATCTGTTACTCCTAATTTAGAGAAAATCAACTGTGTATATAAAATACCATGTCGAGACTGTAGCATGAGTTATATTGGACAAACGTCACAACACCTAAAAAATAGAATTTCTGGTCATCGTTCTAATATCAAATGCCATGTCACTGAAAGATGCGCTTTAGCAGATCACGCTTTGACCCTGGGTCACAATTTCGATTTTAACAACTCTATAACCCTTGCTACAGAACCGAATTGGTACAAACGCATTATCAAAGAAATGATACATATCTCTAAGAACAAAAGGAACTCGGTTAACAAACGTACAGATATCGAAAATCTTAGCCACCTATACTCCAACATCCTCTAGTCTACATTATCGTTGGTTCTCAAAACAGTAACGCCCCTTACTCCTGATTGGTCACTGCCTTTGTACTCCATGACTTTCGAGCACAGTTCAAATCTCACACGTGATCAACAACATAGATTTACGGATGGTTCCCCGCTAACCTTCACTTCCGTCCGAAATGCTGTACCACTAACAACATCTAAGCATGTACCGGTTGTCATTTTTTGTGAGTAATCTTCTCTAAATTAATTTAATCTTTTCCCATCTCCTTTTTTCCAAATTATTAATAAGCTTTTTTCTGACAAATTTTCATTTCTCTTAAACCAATTTTTCATCTGATTAACCTATCTTCAAATTTTGACACGTAACCTAAAACTGTCACTTTGACAGCTGCGTTAAAACTGTTTAATTTTCACTTAATTCTGTAAAACAACAAATATTGTATTGTTAAACATATTCCATGCTCTCAACTCTGAATTGTTTTGTTGAAGCATCCTATTTTTTGTTAACTATTTAGATTTTATTTCCTGAGGATGGTCGGCAGGGCCCGGCCGAAACGTCGATTTTGTATATTCACGTTTTTCAACTATTAAATTCTTCTTCTTCCTGACCGGAACTTCGACGAACCTTTCATTTTCAATCTACCTCCCGGTCACAAACTTCTTTCCTAAACACAATGCATCGAAACGGCTTCGTGGACGTCTCGTACCACCGTCATCCTACGTCATACCGAACTTCAAATCACTCACAAACCAAGAAGATCTGGAACTACCGGCAAAAACTAGCACGCATCAAAAACCGTAAGGTGTTCCTCCTTAAATGCCGCCAATTTGGAATTATTCCAAATTTTCTAAATTTTAAAATCAAAAACCTTCAACATTTAAAAAGTGAAAAAACTTTCATCAAAGCATTACGCGTTTTTCAACAAAAGTGTCTGTCGCTTGAAATTAAAACATGTTATCGACAAGAAAGGCAGTTAATCCAAGAACTTAATAATAATATCAACCTTTTCTTCTCGAACCATTTCACAAATTTGGATTATAAAAACTTCAACTTGGATATAAATAAGGCCAATCGTTTATTCAATGCTATTAAGACAGATAATATTAGAAAATTCAACAAACTTAAATCTATACATACTCCTAAAGAGTTTCACAATAATAATTGGTTAGTTAACCTATCTAAGACAGATTTACCTTCTGGAATTAAAGAGACCTTATCACTCGGTCCTAATCACGGTTTACCATTTAATAATATTAATTTACCTATTGATGATATTGTAAGCAGCGTAGAATTAGCTCTTTTTAACAAAAGTGGAATCACCAAAGACAAAGTAAGATCTAATATTAGCCAACTCATTAGCAACAAACTTGGCAAAAATCCTCCCACTACTCACTTTGAAATAACCTCCAAGGTTAAACATACCAAGGAATTCTTAAAACATAATAACCACCTAGTTGTCACCGATGCCGACAAAGGTAACATTACAGTCGTCATGGAAAAGATGGAGTTTGAACAAAAATGTCAAGATATCCTTAATGATTCGACTACCTATAACCTTATCTCTCGTGATCCCACTTTAAAAGTACAAAAACAAGTCAACGATATGATAAGTCTATGGCAACAGAAAAAATTTATAGATTCCAACTCGGCTAAACATCTCAAAACATATAACTCTCTTCCTCCTAAAATTTATTTTCTACCAAAAATTCATAAAGAAAATGTTCCACTCAGACCGATTGTTTCTAACATCAATTCCCCCACCTACAAAATCTCGAGATTTTTTTCTTGTGTCTTATCTAACATAACAGGTACATCAGACTATCACATCAAGGACACTTGGTCCTTTGTAAACAAAATCAGGGGAAAAACAATTCCACCTAATCACCTGTTAGTATCCCTAGATGTCAAATCATTGTTTACCAACATTCCAACTAAACTAGCGATATCGATCATCAGTAAAAACTGGCCCAATTTGAAAGGTCACACTAACATTAATAAAAAAGAATTCCTAGCCGCCACCAAACTGTGTCTAGATTCATGCTATTTCGCCTACAAAGATAATTTCTACCAACAAATTTTTGGCGTAGCAATGGGCTCACCGATTAGCCCAGTAGTAGCGAATCTGGTACTTGAACACTTGGAAAAAAAAAATCATTTCAAATCTTCCTTTCAGCCTACCTTTTTACTATCGTTACGTCGATGATATTATAACGTGTGTTAAAAACGAAAATCTACAACTCCTTCTTAATAAATTCAACAGCTTTCACCCACGTATACAATTCACTTTCGAGTTGGAAAAAGATGGAAAAATCAGTTTTTTAGACACTATGGTAATCAACCACAATAACACCATAATCTTAGATTGGCACCATAAACCAACCTGGTCTGGTAGATACATTCATTTCAACTCACATCATCCCATCAAACACAAAAAATCTGTCGCCATATCCTTGTTCGATCGCTGCCTTAAAATATCAAACCCTCAATTCCTTAAAAAGAATTTAAAACTTGTAGAAACAACTCTTACTTCCAATGGCTACCCTATCAAATTCATCAATGATATCAAAAAGTATAGAATAGAAAAAATGTACAACTCGATTGATTGGAATGTAGACTCCAACAATCCAACTGATGTTAATGATAAATTTAAAAACTCTATCTCTATACCGTATGTAGAAAATCTATCTAGCCAAATCCAAAAAATTCTTAAGAACGAGGGAATTGAAATTACTTTTAAAATATCTAATACTACCAAACTGTCTCTTTTTTCTCATCTTAAATCTGTTACTCCTAATTTAGAGAAAATCAACTGTGTATATAAAATACCATGTCGAGACTGTAGCATGAGTTATATTGGACAAACGTCACAACACCTAAAAAATAGAATTTCTGGTCATCGTTCTAATATCAAATGCCATGTCACTGAAAGATGCGCTTTAGCAGATCACGCTTTGACCCTGGGTCACAATTTCGATTTTAACAACTCTATAACCCTTGCTACAGAACCGAATTGGTACAAACGCATTATCAAAGAAATGATACATATCTCTAAGAACAAAAGGAACTCGGTTAACAAACGTACAGATATCGAAAATCTTAGCCACCTATACTCCAACATCCTCTAGTCTACATTATCGTTGGTTCTCAAAACAGTAACGCCCCTTACTCCTGATTGGTCACTGCCTTTGTACTCCATGACTTTCGAGCACAGTTCAAATCTCACACGTGATCAACAACATAGATTTACGGATGGTTCCCCGCTAACCTTCACTTCCGTCCGAAATGCTGTACCACTAACAACATCTAAGCATGTACCGGTTGTCATTTTTTGTGAGTAATCTTCTCTAAATTAATTTAATCTTTTCCCATCTCCTTTTTTCCAAATTATTAATAAGCTTTTTTCTGACAAATTTTCATTTCTCTTAAACCAATTTTTCATCTGATTAACCTATCTTCAAATTTTGACACGTAACCTAAAACTGTCACTTTGACAGCTGCGTTAAAACTGTTTAATTTTCACTTAATTCTGTAAAACAACAAATATTGTATTGTTAAACATATTCCATGCTCTCAACTCTGAATTGTTTTGTTGAAGCATCCTATTTTTTGTTAACTATTTAGATTTTATTTCCTGAGGATGGTCGGCAGGGCCCGGCCGAAACGTCGATTTTGTATATTCACGTTTTTCAACTATTAAATTCTTCTTCTTCCTGACCGGAACTTCGACGAACCTTTCATTTTCAATCTACCTCCCGGTCACAAACTTCTTTCCTAAACACAATGCATCGAAACGGCTTCGTGGACGTCTCGTACCACCGTCATCCTACGTCATACCGAACTTCAAATCACTCACAAACCAAGAAGATCTGGAACTACCGGCAAAAACTAGCACGCATCAAAAACCGTAAGGTGTTCCTCCTTAAATGCCGCCAATTTGGAATTATTCCAAATTTTCTAAATTTTAAAATCAAAAACCTTCAACATTTAAAAAGTGAAAAAACTTTCATCAAAGCATTACGCGTTTTTCAACAAAAGTGTCTGTCGCTTGAAATTAAAACATGTTATCGACAAGAAAGGCAGTTAATCCAAGAACTTAATAATAATATCAACCTTTTCTTCTCGAACCATTTCACAAATTTGGATTATAAAAACTTCAACTTGGATATAAATAAGGCCAATCGTTTATTCAATGCTATTAAGACAGATAATATTAGAAAATTCAACAAACTTAAATCTATACATACTCCTAAAGAGTTTCACAATAATAATTGGTTAGTTAACCTATCTAAGACAGATTTACCTTCTGAAATTAAAGAGACCTTATCACTCGGTCCTAATCACGGTTTACCATTTAATAATATTAATTTACCTATTGATGATATTGTAAGCAGCGTAGAATTAGCTCTTTTTAACAAAAGTGGAATCACCAAAGACAAAGTAAGATCTAATATTAGCCAACTCATTAGCAACAAACTTGGCAAAAATCCTCCCACTACTCACTTTGAAATAACCTCCAAGGTTAAACATACCAAGGAATTCTTAAAACATAATAACCACCTAGTTGTCACCGATGCCGACAAAGGTAACATTACAGTCGTCATGGAAAAGATGGAGTTTGAACAAAAATGTCAAGATATCCTTAATGATTCGACTACCTATAACCTTATCTCTCGTGATCCCACTTTAAAAGTACAAAAACAAGTCAACGATATGATAAGTCTATGGCAACAGAAAAAATTTATAGATTCCAACTCGGCTAAACATCTCAAAACATATAACTCTCTTCCTCCTAAAATTTATTTTCTACCAAAAATTCATAAAGAAAATGTTCCACTCAGACCGATTGTTTCTAACATCAATTCCCCCACCTACAAAATCTCGAGATTTTTTTCTTGTGTCTTATCTAACATAACAGGTACATCAGACTATCACATCAAGGACACTTGGTCCTTTGTAAACAAAATCAGGGGAAAAACAATTCCACCTAATCACCTGTTAGTATCCCTAGATGTCAAATCATTGTTTACCAACATTCCAACTAAACTAGCGATATCGATCATCAGTAAAAACTGGCCCAATTTGAAAGGTCACACTAACATTAATAAAAAAGAATTCCTAGCCGCCACCAAACTGTGTCTAGATTCATGCTATTTCGCCTACAAAGATAATTTCTACCAACAAATTTTTGGCGTAGCAATGGGCTCACCGATTAGCCCAGTAGTAGCGAATCTGGTACTTGAACACTTGGAAAAAAAAAATCATTTCAAATCTTCCTTTCAGCCTACCTTTTTACTATCGTTACGTCGATGATATTATAACGTGTGTTAAAAACGAAAATCTACAACTCCTTCTTAATAAATTCAACAGCTTTCACCCACGTATACAATTCACTTTCGAGTTGGAAAAAGATGGAAAAATCAGTTTTTTAGACACTATGGTAATCAACCACAATAACACCATAATCTTAGATTGGCACCATAAACCAACCTGGTCTGGTAGATACATTCATTTCAACTCACATCATCCCATCAAACACAAAAAATCTGTCGCCATATCCTTGTTCGATCGCTGCCTTAAAATATCAAACCCTCAATTCCTTAAAAAGAATTTAAAACTTGTAGAAACAACTCTTACTTCCAATGGCTACCCTATCAAATTCATCAATGATATCAAAAAGTATAGAATAGAAAAAATGTACAACTCGATTGATTGGAATGTAGACTCCAAAAATCCAACTGATGTTAATGATAAATTTAAAAACTCTATCTCTATACCGTATGTAGAAAATCTATCTAGCCAAATCCAAAAAATTCTTAAGAACGAGGGAATTGAAATTACTTTTAAAATATCTAATACTACCAAACTGTCTCTTTTTTCTCATCTTAAATCTGTTACTCCTAATTTAGAGAAAATCAACTGTGTATATAAAATACCATGTCGAGACTGTAGCATGAGTTATATTGGACAAACGTCACAACACCTAAAAAATAGAATTTCTGGTCATCGTTCTAATATCAAATGCCATGTCACTGAAAGATGCGCTTTAGCAGATCACGCTTTGACCCTGGGTCACAATTTCGATTTTAACAACTCTATAACCCTTGCTACAGAACCGAATTGGTACAAACGCATTATCAAAGAAATGATACATATCTCTAAGAACAAAAGGAACTCGGTTAACAAACGTACAGATATCGAAAATCTTAGCCACCTATACTCCAACATCCTCTAGTCTACATTATCGTTGGTTCTCAAAACAGTAACGCCCCTTACTCCTGATTGGTCACTGCCTTTGTACTCCATGACTTTCGAGCACAGTTCAAATCTCACACGTGATCAACAACATAGATTTACGGATGGTTCCCCGCTAACCTTCACTTCCGTCCGAAATGCTGTACCACTAACAACATCTAAGCATGTACCGGTTGTCATTTTTTGTGAGTAATCTTCTCTAAATTAATTTAATCTTTTCCCATCTCCTTTTTTCCAAATTATTAATAAGCTTTTTTCTGACAAATTTTCATTTCTCTTAAACCAATTTTTCATCTGATTAACCTATCTTCAAATTTTGACACGTAACCTAAAACTGTCACTTTGACAGCTGCGTTAAAACTGTTTAATTTTCACTTAATTCTGTAAAACAACAAATATTGTATTGTTAAACATATTCCATGCTCTCAACTCTGAATTGTTTTGTTGAAGCATCCTATTTTTTGTTAACTATTTAGATTTTATTTCCTGAGGATGGTCGGCAGGGCCCGGCCGAAACGTCGATTTTGTATATTCACGTTTTTCAACTATTAAATTCTTCTTCTTCCTGACCGGAACTTCGACGAACCTTTCATTTTCAATCTACCTCCCGGTCACAAACTTCTTTCCTAAACACAATGCATCGAAACGGCTTCGTGGACGTCTCGTACCACCGTCATCCTACGTCATACCGAACTTCAAATCACTCACAAACCAAGAAGATCTGGAACTACCGGCAAAAACTAGCACGCATCAAAAACCGTAAGGTGTTCCTCCTTAAATGCCGCCAATTTGGAATTATTCCAAATTTTCTAAATTTTAAAATCAAAAACCTTCAACATTTAAAAAGTGAAAAAACTTTCATCAAAGCATTACGCGTTTTTCAACAAAAGTGTCTGTCGCTTGAAATTAAAACATGTTATCGACAAGAAAGGCAGTTAATCCAAGAACTTAATAATAATATCAACCTTTTCTTCTCGAACCATTTCACAAATTTGGATTATAAAAACTTCAACTTGGATATAAATAAGGCCAATCGTTTATTCAATGCTATTAAGACAGATAATATTAGAAAATTCAACAAACTTAAATCTATACATACTCCTAAAGAGTTTCACAATAATAATTGGTTAGTTAACCTATCTAAGACAGATTTACCTTCTGAAAGTAAAGAGACCTTATCACTCGGTCCTAATCACGGTTTACCATTTAATAATATTAATTTACCTATTGATGATATTGTAAGCAGCGTAGAATTAGCTCTTTTTAACAAAAGTGGAATCACCAAAGACAAAGTAAGATCTAATATTAGCCAACTCATTAGCAACAAACTTGGCAAAAATCCTCCCACTACTCACTTTGAAATAACCTCCAAGGTTAAACATACCAAGGAATTCTTAAAACATAATAACCACCTAGTTGTCACCGATGCCGACAAAGGTAACATTACAGTCGTCATGGAAAAGATGGAGTTTGAACAAAAATGTCAAGATATCCTTAATGATTCGACTACCTATAACCTTATCTCTCGTGATCCCACTTTAAAAGTACAAAAACAAGTCAACGATATGATAAGTCTATGGCAACAGAAAAAATTTATAGATTCCAACTCGGCTAAACATCTCAAAACATATAACTCTCTTCCTCCTAAAATTTATTTTCTACCAAAAATTCATAAAGAAAATGTTCCACTCAGACCGATTGTTTCTAACATCAATTCCCCCACCTACAAAATCTCGAGATTTTTTTCTTGTGTCTTATCTAACATAACAGGTACATCAGACTATCACATCAAGGACACTTGGTCCTTTGTAAACAAAATCAGGGGAAAAACAATTCCACCTAATCACCTGTTAGTATCCCTAGATGTCAAATCATTGTTTACCAACATTCCAACTAAACTAGCGATATCGATCATCAGTAAAAACTGGCCCAATTTGAAAGGTCACACTAACATTAATAAAAAAGAATTCCTAGCCGCCACCAAACTGTGTCTAGATTCATGCTATTTCGCCTACAAAGATAATTTCTACCAACAAATTTTTGGCGTAGCAATGGGCTCACCGATTAGCCCAGTAGTAGCGAATCTGGTACTTGAACACTTGGAAAAAAAAAATCATTTCAAATCTTCCTTTCAGCCTACCTTTTTACTATCGTTACGTCGATGATATTATAACGTGTGTTAAAAACGAAAATCTACAACTCCTTCTTAATAAATTCAACAGCTTTCACCCACGTATACAATTCACTTTCGAGTTGGAAAAAGATGGAAAAATCAGTTTTTTAGACACTATGGTAATCAACCACAATAACACCATAATCTTAGATTGGCACCATAAACCAACCTGGTCTGGTAGATACATTCATTTCAACTCACATCATCCCATCAAACACAAAAAATCTGTCGCCATATCCTTGTTCGATCGCTGCCTTAAAATATCAAACCCTCAATTCCTTAAAAAGAATTTAAAACTTGTAGAAACAACTCTTACTTCCAATGGCTACCCTATCAAATTCATCAATGATATCAAAAAGTATAGAATAGAAAAAATGTACAACTCGATTGATTGGAATGTAGACTCCAACAATCCAACTGATGTTAATGATAAATTTAAAAACTCTATCTCTATACCGTATGTAGAAAATCTATCTAGCCAAATCCAAAAAATTCTTAAGAACGAGGGAATTGAAATTACTTTTAAAATATCTAATACTACCAAACTGTCTCTTTTTTCTCATCTTAAATCTGTTACTCCTAATTTAGAGAAAATCAACTGTGTATATAAAATACCATGTCGAGACTGTAGCATGAGTTATATTGGACAAACGTCACAACACCTAAAAAATAGAATTTCTGGTCATCGTTCTAATATCAAATGCCATGTCACTGAAAGATGCGCTTTAGCAGATCACGCTTTGACCCTGGGTCACAATTTCGATTTTAACAACTCTATAACCCTTGCTACAGAACCGAATTGGTACAAACGCATTATCAAAGAAATGATACATATCTCTAAGAACAAAAGGAACTCGGTTAACAAACGTACAGATATCGAAAATCTTAGCCACCTATACTCCAACATCCTCTAGTCTACATTATCGTTGGTTCTCAAAACAGTAACGCCCCTTACTCCTGATTGGTCACTGCCTTTGTACTCCATGACTTTCGAGCACAGTTCAAATCTCACACGTGATCAACAACATAGATTTACGGATGGTTCCCCGCTAACCTTCACTTCCGTCCGAAATGCTGTACCACTAACAACATCTAAGCATGTACCGGTTGTCATTTTTTGTGAGTAATCTTCTCTAAATTAATTTAATCTTTTCCCATCTCCTTTTTTCCAAATTATTAATAAGCTTTTTTCTGACAAATTTTCATTTCTCTTAAACCAATTTTTCATCTGATTAACCTATCTTCAAATTTTGACACGTAACCTAAAACTGTCACTTTGACAGCTGCGTTAAAACTGTTTAATTTTCACTTAATTCTGTAAAACAACAAATATTGTATTGTTAAACATATTCCATGCTCTCAACTCTGAATTGTTTTGTTGAAGCATCCTATTTTTTGTTAACTATTTAGATTTTATTTCCTGAGGATGGTCGGCAGGGCCCGGCCGAAACGTCGATTTTGTATATTCACGTTTTTCAACTATTAAATTCTTCTTCTTCCTGACCGGAACTTCGACGAACCTTTCATTTTCAATCTACCTCCCGGTCACAAACTTCTTTCCTAAACACAATGCATCGAAACGGCTTCGTGGACGTCTCGTACCACCGTCATCCTACGTCATACCGAACTTCAAATCACTCACAAACCAAGAAGATCTGGAACTACCGGCAAAAACTAGCACGCATCAAAAACCGTAAGGTGTTCCTCCTTAAATGCCGCCAATTTGGAATTATTCCAAATTTTCTAAATTTTAAAATCAAAAACCTTCAACATTTAAAAAGTGAAAAAACTTTCATCAAAGCATTACGCGTTTTTCAACAAAAGTGTCTGTCGCTTGAAATTAAAACATGTTATCGACAAGAAAGGCAGTTAATCCAAGAACTTAATAATAATATCAACCTTTTCTTCTCGAACCATTTCACAAATTTGGATTATAAAAACTTCAACTTGGATATAAATAAGGCCAATCGTTTATTCAATGCTATTAAGACAGATAATATTAGAAAATTCAACAAACTTAAATCTATACATACTCCTAAAGAGTTTCACAATAATAATTGGTTAGTTAACCTATCTAAGACAGATTTACCTTCTGAAAGTAAAGAGACCTTATCACTCGGTCCTAATCACGGTTTACCATTTAATAATATTAATTTACCTATTGATGATATTGTAAGCAGCGTAGAATTAGCTCTTTTTAACAAAAGTGGAATCACCAAAGACAAAGTAAGATCTAATATTAGCCAACTCATTAGCAACAAACTTGGCAAAAATCCTCCCACTACTCACTTTGAAATAACCTCCAAGGTTAAACATACCAAGGAATTCTTAAAACATAATAACCACCTAGTTGTCACCGATGCCGACAAAGGTAACATTACAGTCGTCATGGAAAAGATGGAGTTTGAACAAAAATGTCAAGATATCCTTAATGATTCGACTACCTATAACCTTATCTCTCGTGATCCCACTTTAAAAGTACAAAAACAAGTCAACGATATGATAAGTCTATGGCAACAGAAAAAATTTATAGATTCCAACTCGGCTAAACATCTCAAAACATATAACTCTCTTCCTCCTAAAATTTATTTTCTACCAAAAATTCATAAAGAAAATGTTCCACTCAGACCGATTGTTTCTAACATCAATTCCCCCACCTACAAAATCTCGAGATTTTTTTCTTGTGTCTTATCTAACATAACAGGTACATCAGACTATCACATCAAGGACACTTGGTCCTTTGTAAACAAAATCAGGGGAAAAACAATTCCACCTAATCACCTGTTAGTATCCCTAGATGTCAAATCATTGTTTACCAACATTCCAACTAAACTAGCGATATCGATCATCAGTAAAAACTGGCCCAATTTGAAAGGTCACACTAACATTAATAAAAAAGAATTCCTAGCCGCCACCAAACTGTGTCTAGATTCATGCTATTTCGCCTACAAAGATAATTTCTACCAACAAATTTTTGGCGTAGCAATGGGCTCACCGATTAGCCCAGTAGTAGCGAATCTGGTACTTGAACACTTGGAAAAAAAAAATCATTTCAAATCTTCCTTTCAGCCTACCTTTTTACTATCGTTACGTCGATGATATTATAACGTGTGTTAAAAACGAAAATCTACAACTCCTTCTTAATAAATTCAACAGCTTTCACCCACGTATACAATTCACTTTCGAGTTGGAAAAAGATGGAAAAATCAGTTTTTTAGACACTATGGTAATCAACCACAATAACACCATAATCTTAGATTGGCACCATAAACCAACCTGGTCTGGTAGATACATTCATTTCAACTCACATCATCCCATCAAACACAAAAAATCTGTCGCCATATCCTTGTTCGATCGCTGCCTTAAAATATCAAACCCTCAATTCCTTAAAAAGAATTTAAAACTTGTAGAAACAACTCTTACTTCCAATGGCTACCCTATCAAATTCATCAATGATATCAAAAAGTATAGAATAGAAAAAATGTACAACTCGATTGATTGGAATGTAGACTCCAACAATCCAACTGATGTTAATGATAAATTTAAAAACTCTATCTCTATACCGTATGTAGAAAATCTATCTAGCCAAATCCAAAAAATTCTTAAGAACGAGGGAATTGAAATTACTTTTAAAATATCTAATACTACCAAACTGTCTCTTTTTTCTCATCTTAAATCTGTTACTCCTAATTTAGAGAAAATCAACTGTGTATATAAAATACCATGTCGAGACTGTAGCATGAGTTATATTGGACAAACGTCACAACACCTAAAAAATAGAATTTCTGGTCATCGTTCTAATATCAAATGCCATGTCACTGAAAGATGCGCTTTAGCAGATCACGCTTTGACCCTGGGTCACAATTTCGATTTTAACAACTCTATAACCCTTGCTACAGAACCGAATTGGTACAAACGCATTATCAAAGAAATGATACATATCTCTAAGAACAAAAGGAACTCGGTTAACAAACGTACAGATATCGAAAATCTTAGCCACCTATACTCCAACATCCTCTAGTCTACATTATCGTTGGTTCTCAAAACAGTAACGCCCCTTACTCCTGATTGGTCACTGCCTTTGTACTCCATGACTTTCGAGCACAGTTCAAATCTCACACGTGATCAACAACATAGATTTACGGATGGTTCCCCGCTAACCTTCACTTCCGTCCGAAATGCTGTACCACTAACAACATCTAAGCATGTACCGGTTGTCATTTTTTGTGAGTAATCTTCTCTAAATTAATTTAATCTTTTCCCATCTCCTTTTTTCCAAATTATTAATAAGCTTTTTTCTGACAAATTTTCATTTCTCTTAAACCAATTTTTCATCTGATTAACCTATCTTCAAATTTTGACACGTAACCTAAAACTGTCACTTTGACAGCTGCGTTAAAACTGTTTAATTTTCACTTAATTCTGTAAAACAACAAATATTGTATTGTTAAACATATTCCATGCTCTCAACTCTGAATTGTTTTGTTGAAGCATCCTATTTTTTGTTAACTATTTAGATTTTATTTCCTGAGGATGGTCGGCAGGGCCCGGCCGAAACGTCGATTTTGTATATTCACGTTTTTCAACTATTAAATTCTTCTTCTTCCTGACCGGAACTTCGACGAACCTTTCATTTTCAATCTACCTCCCGGTCACAAACTTCTTTCCTAAACACAATGCATCGAAACGGCTTCGTGGACGTCTCGTACCACCGTCATCCTACGTCATACCGAACTTCAAATCACTCACAAACCAAGAAGATCTGGAACTACCGGCAAAAACTAGCACGCATCAAAAACCGTAAGGTGTTCCTCCTTAAATGCCGCCAATTTGGAATTATTCCAAATTTTCTAAATTTTAAAATCAAAAACCTTCAACATTTAAAAAGTGAAAAAACTTTCATCAAAGCATTACGCGTTTTTCAACAAAAGTGTCTGTCGCTTGAAATTAAAACATGTTATCGACAAGAAAGGCAGTTAATCCAAGAACTTAATAATAATATCAACCTTTTCTTCTCGAACCATTTCACAAATTTGGATTATAAAAACTTCAACTTGGATATAAATAAGGCCAATCGTTTATTCAATGCTATTAAGACAGATAATATTAGAAAATTCAACAAACTTAAATCTATACATACTCCTAAAGAGTTTCACAATAATAATTGGTTAGTTAACCTATCTAAGACAGATTTACCTTCTGAAATTAAAGAGACCTTATCACTCGGTCCTAATCACGGTTTACCATTTAATAATATTAATTTACCTATTGATGATATTGTAAGCAGCGTAGAATTAGCTCTTTTTAACAAAAGTGGAATCACCAAGGACAAAGTAAGATCTAATATTAGCCAACTCATTAGCAACAAACTTGGCAAAAATCCTCCCACTACTCACTTTGAAATAACCTCCAAGGTTAAACATACCAAGGAATTCTTAAAACATAATAACCACCTAGTTGTCACCGATGCCGACAAAGGTAACATTACAGTCGTCATGGAAAAGATGGAGTTTGAACAAAAATGTCAAGATATCCTTAATGATTCGACTACCTATAACCTTATCTCTCGTGATCCCACTTTAAAAGTACAAAAACAAGTCAACGATATGATAAGTCTATGGCAACAGAAAAAATTTATAGATTCCAACTCGGCTAAACATCTCAAAACATATAACTCTCTTCCTCCTAAAATTTATTTTCTACCAAAAATTCATAAAGAAAATGTTCCACTCAGACCGATTGTTTCTAACATCAATTCCCCCACCTACAAAATCTCGAGATTTTTTTCTTGTGTCTTATCTAACATAACAGGTACATCAGACTATCACATCAAGGACACTTGGTCCTTTGTAAACAAAATCAGGGGAAAAACAATTCCACCTAATCACCTGTTAGTATCCCTAGATGTCAAATCATTGTTTACCAACATTCCAACTAAACTAGCGATATCGATCATCAGTAAAAACTGGCCCAATTTGAAAGGTCACACTAACATTAATAAAAAAGAATTCCTAGCCGCCACCAAACTGTGTCTAGATTCATGCTATTTCGCCTACAAAGATAATTTCTACCAACAAATTTTTGGCGTAGCAATGGGCTCACCGATTAGCCCAGTAGTAGCGAATCTGGTACTTGAACACTTGGAAAAAAAAAATCATTTCAAATCTTCCTTTCAGCCTACCTTTTTACTATCGTTACGTCGATGATATTATAACGTGTGTTAAAAACGAAAATCTACAACTCCTTCTTAATAAATTCAACAGCTTTCACCCACGTATACAATTCACTTTCGAGTTGGAAAAAGATGGAAAAATCAGTTTTTTAGACACTATGGTAATCAACCACAATAACACCATAATCTTAGATTGGCACCATAAACCAACCTGGTCTGGTAGATACATTCATTTCAACTCACATCATCCCATCAAACACAAAAAATCTGTCGCCATATCCTTGTTCGATCGCTGCCTTAAAATATCAAACCCTCAATTCCTTAAAAAGAATTTAAAACTTGTAGAAACAACTCTTACTTCCAATGGCTACCCTATCAAATTCATCAATGATATCAAAAAGTATAGAATAGAAAAAATGTACAACTCGATTGATTGGAATGTAGACTCCAACAATCCAACTGATGTTAATGATAAATTTAAAAACTCTATCTCTATACCGTATGTAGAAAATCTATCTAGCCAAATCCAAAAAATTCTTAAGAACGAGGGAATTGAAATTACTTTTAAAATATCTAATACTACCAAACTGTCTCTTTTTTCTCATCTTAAATCTGTTACTCCTAATTTAGAGAAAATCAACTGTGTATATAAAATACCATGTCGAGACTGTAGCATGAGTTATATTGGACAAACGTCACAACACCTAAAAAATAGAATTTCTGGTCATCGTTCTAATATCAAATGCCATGTCACTGAAAGATGCGCTTTAGCAGATCACGCTTTGACCCTGGGTCACAATTTCGATTTTAACAACTCTATAACCCTTGCTACAGAACCGAATTGGTACAAACGCATTATCAAAGAAATGATACATATCTCTAAGAACAAAAGGAACTCGGTTAACAAACGTACAGATATCGAAAATCTTAGCCACCTATACTCCAACATCCTCTAGTCTACATTATCGTTGGTTCTCAAAACAGTAACGCCCCTTACTCCTGATTGGTCACTGCCTTTGTACTCCATGACTTTCGAGCACAGTTCAAATCTCACACGTGATCAACAACATAGATTTACGGATGGTTCCCCGCTAACCTTCACTTCCGTCCGAAATGCTGTACCACTAACAACATCTAAGCATGTACCGGTTGTCATTTTTTGTGAGTAATCTTCTCTAAATTAATTTAATCTTTTCCCATCTCCTTTTTTCCAAATTATTAATAAGCTTTTTTCTGACAAATTTTCATTTCTCTTAAACCAATTTTTCATCTGATTAACCTATCTTCAAATTTTGACACGTAACCTAAAACTGTCACTTTGACAGCTGCGTTAAAACTGTTTAATTTTCACTTAATTCTGTAAAACAACAAATATTGTATTGTTAAACATATTCCATGCTCTCAACTCTGAATTGTTTTGTTGAAGCATCCTATTTTTTGTTAACTATTTAGATTTTATTTCCTGAGGATGGTCGGCAGGGCCCGGCCGAAACGTCGATTTTGTATATTCACGTTTTTCAACTATTAAATTCTTCTTCTTCCTGACCGGAACTTCGACGAACCTTTCATTTTCAATCTACCTCCCGGTCACAAACTTCTTTCCTAAACACAATGCATCGAAACGGCTTCGTGGACGTCTCGTACCACCGTCATCCTACGTCATACCGAACTTCAAATCACTCACAAACCAAGAAGATCTGGAACTACCGGCAAAAACTAGCACGCATCAAAAACCGTAAGGTGTTCCTCCTTAAATGCCGCCAATTTGGAATTATTCCAAATTTTCTAAATTTTAAAATCAAAAACCTTCAACATTTAAAAAGTGAAAAAACTTTCATCAAAGCATTACGCGTTTTTCAACAAAAGTGTCTGTCGCTTGAAATTAAAACATGTTATCGACAAGAAAGGCAGTTAATCCAAGAACTTAATAATAATATCAACCTTTTCTTCTCGAACCATTTCACAAATTTGGATTATAAAAACTTCAACTTGGATATAAATAAGGCCAATCGTTTATTCAATGCTATTAAGACAGATAATATTAGAAAATTCAACAAACTTAAATCTATACATACTCCTAAAGAGTTTCACAATAATAATTGGTTAGTTAACCTATCTAAGACAGATTTACCTTCTGAAAGTAAAGAGACCTTATCACTCGGTCCTAATCACGGTTTACCATTTAATAATATTAATTTACCTATTGATGATATTGTAAGCAGCGTAGAATTAGCTCTTTTTAACAAAAGTGGAATCACCAAAGACAAAGTAAGATCTAATATTAGCCAACTCATTAGCAACAAACTTGGCAAAAATCCTCCCACTACTCACTTTGAAATAACCTCCAAGGTTAAACATACCAAGGAATTCTTAAAACATAATAACCACCTAGTTGTCACCGATGCCGACAAAGGTAACATTACAGTCGTCATGGAAAAGATGGAGTTTGAACAAAAATGTCAAGATATCCTTAATGATTCGACTACCTATAACCTTATCTCTCGTGATCCCACTTTAAAAGTACAAAAACAAGTCAACGATATGATAAGTCTATGGCAACAGAAAAAATTTATAGATTCCAACTCGGCTAAACATCTCAAAACATATAACTCTCTTCCTCCTAAAATTTATTTTCTACCAAAAATTCATAAAGAAAATGTTCCACTCAGACCGATTGTTTCTAACATCAATTCCCCCACCTACAAAATCTCGAGATTTTTTTCTTGTGTCTTATCTAACATAACAGGTACATCAGACTATCACATCAAGGACACTTGGTCCTTTGTAAACAAAATCAGGGGAAAAACAATTCCACCTAATCACCTGTTAGTATCCCTAGATGTCAAATCATTGTTTACCAACATTCCAACTAAACTAGCGATATCGATCATCAGTAAAAACTGGCCCAATTTGAAAGGTCACACTAACATTAATAAAAAAGAATTCCTAGCCGCCACCAAACTGTGTCTAGATTCATGCTATTTCGCCTACAAAGATAATTTCTACCAACAAATTTTTGGCGTAGCAATGGGCTCACCGATTAGCCCAGTAGTAGCGAATCTGGTACTTGAACACTTGGAAAAAAAAAATCATTTCAAATCTTCCTTTCAGCCTACCTTTTTACTATCGTTACGTCGATGATATTATAACGTGTGTTAAAAACGAAAATCTACAACTCCTTCTTAATAAATTCAACAGCTTTCACCCACGTATACAATTCACTTTCGAGTTGGAAAAAGATGGAAAAATCAGTTTTTTAGACACTATGGTAATCAACCACAATAACACCATAATCTTAGATTGGCACCATAAACCAACCTGGTCTGGTAGATACATTCATTTCAACTCACATCATCCCATCAAACACAAAAAATCTGTCGCCATATCCTTGTTCGATCGCTGCCTTAAAATATCAAACCCTCAATTCCTTAAAAAGAATTTAAAACTTGTAGAAACAACTCTTACTTCCAATGGCTACCCTATCAAATTCATCAATGATATCAAAAAGTATAGAATAGAAAAAATGTACAACTCGATTGATTGGAATGTAGACTCCAACAATCCAACTGATGTTAATGATAAATTTAAAAACTCTATCTCTATACCGTATGTAGAAAATCTATCTAGCCAAATCCAAAAAATTCTTAAGAACGAGGGAATTGAAATTACTTTTAAAATATCTAATACTACCAAACTGTCTCTTTTTTCTCATCTTAAATCTGTTACTCCTAATTTAGAGAAAATCAACTGTGTATATAAAATACCATGTCGAGACTGTAGCATGAGTTATATTGGACAAACGTCACAACACCTAAAAAATAGAATTTCTGGTCATCGTTCTAATATCAAATGCCATGTCACTGAAAGATGCGCTTTAGCAGATCACGCTTTGACCCTGGGTCACAATTTCGATTTTAACAACTCTATAACCCTTGCTACAGAACCGAATTGGTACAAACGCATTATCAAAGAAATGATACATATCTCTAAGAACAAAAGGAACTCGGTTAACAAACGTACAGATATCGAAAATCTTAGCCACCTATACTCCAACATCCTCTAGTCTACATTATCGTTGGTTCTCAAAACAGTAACGCCCCTTACTCCTGATTGGTCACTGCCTTTGTACTCCATGACTTTCGAGCACAGTTCAAATCTCACACGTGATCAACAACATAGATTTACGGATGGTTCCCCGCTAACCTTCACTTCCGTCCGAAATGCTGTACCACTAACAACATCTAAGCATGTACCGGTTGTCATTTTTTGTGAGTAATCTTCTCTAAATTAATTTAATCTTTTCCCATCTCCTTTTTTCCAAATTATTAATAAGCTTTTTTCTGACAAATTTTCATTTCTCTTAAACCAATTTTTCATCTGATTAACCTATCTTCAAATTTTGACACGTAACCTAAAACTGTCACTTTGACAGCTGCGTTAAAACTGTTTAATTTTCACTTAATTCTGTAAAACAACAAATATTGTATTGTTAAACATATTCCATGCTCTCAACTCTGAATTGTTTTGTTGAAGCATCCTATTTTTTGTTAACTATTTAGATTTTATTTCCTGAGGATGGTCGGCAGGGCCCGGCCGAAACGTCGATTTTGTATATTCACGTTTTTCAACTATTAAATTCTTCTTCTTCCTGACCGGAACTTCGACGAACCTTTCATTTTCAATCTACCTCCCGGTCACAAACTTCTTTCCTAAACACAATGCATCGAAACGGCTTCGTGGACGTCTCGTACCACCGTCATCCTACGTCATACCGAACTTCAAATCACTCACAAACCAAGAAGATCTGGAACTACCGGCAAAAACTAGCACGCATCAAAAACCGTAAGGTGTTCCTCCTTAAATGCCGCCAATTTGGAATTATTCCAAATTTTCTAAATTTTAAAATCAAAAACCTTCAACATTTAAAAAGTGAAAAAACTTTCATCAAAGCATTACGCGTTTTTCAACAAAAGTGTCTGTCGCTTGAAATTAAAACATGTTATCGACAAGAAAGGCAGTTAATCCAAGAACTTAATAATAATATCAACCTTTTCTTCTCGAACCATTTCACAAATTTGGATTATAAAAACTTCAACTTGGATATAAATAAGGCCAATCGTTTATTCAATGCTATTAAGACAGATAATATTAGAAAATTCAACAAACTTAAATCTATACATACTCCTAAAGAGTTTCACAATAATAATTGGTTAGTTAACCTATCTAAGACAGATTTACCTTCTGAAATTAAAGAGACCTTATCACTCGGTCCTAATCACGGTTTACCATTTAATAATATTAATTTACCTATTGATGATATTGTAAGCAGCGTAGAATTAGCTCTTTTTAACAAAAGTGGAATCACCAAGGACAAAGTAAGATCTAATATTAGCCAACTCATTAGCAACAAACTTGGCAAAAATCCTCCCACTACTCACTTTGAAATAACCTCCAAGGTTAAACATACCAAGGAATTCTTAAAACATAATAACCACCTAGTTGTCACCGATGCCGACAAAGGTAACATTACAGTCGTCATGGAAAAGATGGAGTTTGAACAAAAATGTCAAGATATCCTTAATGATTCGACTACCTATAACCTTATCTCTCGTGATCCCACTTTAAAAGTACAAAAACAAGTCAACGATATGATAAGTCTATGGCAACAGAAAAAATTTATAGATTCCAACTCGGCTAAACATCTCAAAACATATAACTCTCTTCCTCCTAAAATTTATTTTCTACCAAAAATTCATAAAGAAAATGTTCCACTCAGACCGATTGTTTCTAACATCAATTCCCCCACCTACAAAATCTCGAGATTTTTTTCTTGTGTCTTATCTAACATAACAGGTACATCAGACTATCACATCAAGGACACTTGGTCCTTTGTAAACAAAATCAGGGGAAAAACAATTCCACCTAATCACCTGTTAGTATCCCTAGATGTCAAATCATTGTTTACCAACATTCCAACTAAACTAGCGATATCGATCATCAGTAAAAACTGGCCCAATTTGAAAGGTCACACTAACATTAATAAAAAAGAATTCCTAGCCGCCACCAAACTGTGTCTAGATTCATGCTATTTCGCCTACAAAGATAATTTCTACCAACAAATTTTTGGCGTAGCAATGGGCTCACCGATTAGCCCAGTAGTAGCGAATCTGGTACTTGAACACTTGGAAAAAAAAAATCATTTCAAATCTTCCTTTCAGCCTACCTTTTTACTATCGTTACGTCGATGATATTATAACGTGTGTTAAAAACGAAAATCTACAACTCCTTCTTAATAAATTCAACAGCTTTCACCCACGTATACAATTCACTTTCGAGTTGGAAAAAGATGGAAAAATCAGTTTTTTAGACACTATGGTAATCAACCACAATAACACCATAATCTTAGATTGGCACCATAAACCAACCTGGTCTGGTAGATACATTCATTTCAACTCACATCATCCCATCAAACACAAAAAATCTGTCGCCATATCCTTGTTCGATCGCTGCCTTAAAATATCAAACCCTCAATTCCTTAAAAAGAATTTAAAACTTGTAGAAACAACTCTTACTTCCAATGGCTACCCTATCAAATTCATCAATGATATCAAAAAGTATAGAATAGAAAAAATGTACAACTCGATTGATTGGAATGTAGACTCCAACAATCCAACTGATGTTAATGATAAATTTAAAAACTCTATCTCTATACCGTATGTAGAAAATCTATCTAGCCAAATCCAAAAAATTCTTAAGAACGAGGGAATTGAAATTACTTTTAAAATATCTAATACTACCAAACTGTCTCTTTTTTCTCATCTTAAATCTGTTACTCCTAATTTAGAGAAAATCAACTGTGTATATAAAATACCATGTCGAGACTGTAGCATGAGTTATATTGGACAAACGTCACAACACCTAAAAAATAGAATTTCTGGTCATCGTTCTAATATCAAATGCCATGTCACTGAAAGATGCGCTTTAGCAGATCACGCTTTGACCCTGGGTCACAATTTCGATTTTAACAACTCTATAACCCTTGCTACAGAACCGAATTGGTACAAACGCATTATCAAAGAAATGATACATATCTCTAAGAACAAAAGGAACTCGGTTAACAAACGTACAGATATCGAAAATCTTAGCCACCTATACTCCAACATCCTCTAGTCTACATTATCGTTGGTTCTCAAAACAGTAACGCCCCTTACTCCTGATTGGTCACTGCCTTTGTACTCCATGACTTTCGAGCACAGTTCAAATCTCACACGTGATCAACAACATAGATTTACGGATGGTTCCCCGCTAACCTTCACTTCCGTCCGAAATGCTGTACCACTAACAACATCTAAGCATGTACCGGTTGTCATTTTTTGTGAGTAATCTTCTCTAAATTAATTTAATCTTTTCCCATCTCCTTTTTTCCAAATTATTAATAAGCTTTTTTCTGACAAATTTTCATTTCTCTTAAACCAATTTTTCATCTGATTAACCTATCTTCAAATTTTGACACGTAACCTAAAACTGTCACTTTGACAGCTGCGTTAAAACTGTTTAATTTTCACTTAATTCTGTAAAACAACAAATATTGTATTGTTAAACATATTCCATGCTCTCAACTCTGAATTGTTTTGTTGAAGCATCCTATTTTTTGTTAACTATTTAGATTTTATTTCCTGAGGATGGTCGGCAGGGCCCGGCCGAAACGTCGATTTTGTATATTCACGTTTTTCAACTATTAAATTCTTCTTCTTCCTGACCGGAACTTCGACGAACCTTTCATTTTCAATCTACCTCCCGGTCACAAACTTCTTTCCTAAACACAATGCATCGAAACGGCTTCGTGGACGTCTCGTACCACCGTCATCCTACGTCATACCGAACTTCAAATCACTCACAAACCAAGAAGATCTGGAACTACCGGCAAAAACTAGCACGCATCAAAAACCGTAAGGTGTTCCTCCTTAAATGCCGCCAATTTGGAATTATTCCAAATTTTCTAAATTTTAAAATCAAAAACCTTCAACATTTAAAAAGTGAAAAAACTTTCATCAAAGCATTACGCGTTTTTCAACAAAAGTGTCTGTCGCTTGAAATTAAAACATGTTATCGACAAGAAAGGCAGTTAATCCAAGAACTTAATAATAATATCAACCTTTTCTTCTCGAACCATTTCACAAATTTGGATTATAAAAACTTCAACTTGGATATAAATAAGGCCAATCGTTTATTCAATGCTATTAAGACAGATAATATTAGAAAATTCAACAAACTTAAATCTATACATACTCCTAAAGAGTTTCACAATAATAATTGGTTAGTTAACCTATCTAAGACAGATTTACCTTCTGAAAGTAAAGAGACCTTATCACTCGGTCCTAATCACGGTTTACCATTTAATAATATTAATTTACCTATTGATGATATTGTAAGCAGCGTAGAATTAGCTCTTTTTAACAAAAGTGGAATCACCAAAGACAAAGTAAGATCTAATATTAGCCAACTCATTAGCAACAAACTTGGCAAAAATCCTCCCACTACTCACTTTGAAATAACCTCCAAGGTTAAACATACCAAGGAATTCTTAAAACATAATAACCACCTAGTTGTCACCGATGCCGACAAAGGTAACATTACAGTCGTCATGGAAAAGATGGAGTTTGAACAAAAATGTCAAGATATCCTTAATGATTCGACTACCTATAACCTTATCTCTCGTGATCCCACTTTAAAAGTACAAAAACAAGTCAACGATATGATAAGTCTATGGCAACAGAAAAAATTTATAGATTCCAACTCGGCTAAACATCTCAAAACATATAACTCTCTTCCTCCTAAAATTTATTTTCTACCAAAAATTCATAAAGAAAATGTTCCACTCAGACCGATTGTTTCTAACATCAATTCCCCCACCTACAAAATCTCGAGATTTTTTTCTTGTGTCTTATCTAACATAACAGGTACATCAGACTATCACATCAAGGACACTTGGTCCTTTGTAAACAAAATCAGGGGAAAAACAATTCCACCTAATCACCTGTTAGTATCCCTAGATGTCAAATCATTGTTTACCAACATTCCAACTAAACTAGCGATATCGATCATCAGTAAAAACTGGCCCAATTTGAAAGGTCACACTAACATTAATAAAAAAGAATTCCTAGCCGCCACCAAACTGTGTCTAGATTCATGCTATTTCGCCTACAAAGATAATTTCTACCAACAAATTTTTGGCGTAGCAATGGGCTCACCGATTAGCCCAGTAGTAGCGAATCTGGTACTTGAACACTTGGAAAAAAAAAATCATTTCAAATCTTCCTTTCAGCCTACCTTTTTACTATCGTTACGTCGATGATATTATAACGTGTGTTAAAAACGAAAATCTACAACTCCTTCTTAATAAATTCAACAGCTTTCACCCACGTATACAATTCACTTTCGAGTTGGAAAAAGATGGAAAAATCAGTTTTTTAGACACTATGGTAATCAACCACAATAACACCATAATCTTAGATTGGCACCATAAACCAACCTGGTCTGGTAGATACATTCATTTCAACTCACATCATCCCATCAAACACAAAAAATCTGTCGCCATATCCTTGTTCGATCGCTGCCTTAAAATATCAAACCCTCAATTCCTTAAAAAGAATTTAAAACTTGTAGAAACAACTCTTACTTCCAATGGCTACCCTATCAAATTCATCAATGATATCAAAAAGTATAGAATAGAAAAAATGTACAACTCGATTGATTGGAATGTAGACTCCAACAATCCAACTGATGTTAATGATAAATTTAAAAACTCTATCTCTATACCGTATGTAGAAAATCTATCTAGCCAAATCCAAAAAATTCTTAAGAACGAGGGAATTGAAATTACTTTTAAAATATCTAATACTACCAAACTGTCTCTTTTTTCTCATCTTAAATCTGTTACTCCTAATTTAGAGAAAATCAACTGTGTATATAAAATACCATGTCGAGACTGTAGCATGAGTTATATTGGACAAACGTCACAACACCTAAAAAATAGAATTTCTGGTCATCGTTCTAATATCAAATGCCATGTCACTGAAAGATGCGCTTTAGCAGATCACGCTTTGACCCTGGGTCACAATTTCGATTTTAACAACTCTATAACCCTTGCTACAGAACCGAATTGGTACAAACGCATTATCAAAGAAATGATACATATCTCTAAGAACAAAAGGAACTCGGTTAACAAACGTACAGATATCGAAAATCTTAGCCACCTATACTCCAACATCCTCTAGTCTACATTATCGTTGGTTCTCAAAACAGTAACGCCCCTTACTCCTGATTGGTCACTGCCTTTGTACTCCATGACTTTCGAGCACAGTTCAAATCTCACACGTGATCAACAACATAGATTTACGGATGGTTCCCCGCTAACCTTCACTTCCGTCCGAAATGCTGTACCACTAACAACATCTAAGCATGTACCGGTTGTCATTTTTTGTGAGTAATCTTCTCTAAATTAATTTAATCTTTTCCCATCTCCTTTTTTCCAAATTATTAATAAGCTTTTTTCTGACAAATTTTCATTTCTCTTAAACCAATTTTTCATCTGATTAACCTATCTTCAAATTTTGACACGTAACCTAAAACTGTCACTTTGACAGCTGCGTTAAAACTGTTTAATTTTCACTTAATTCTGTAAAACAACAAATATTGTATTGTTAAACATATTCCATGCTCTCAACTCTGAATTGTTTTGTTGAAGCATCCTATTTTTTGTTAACTATTTAGATTTTATTTCCTGAGGATGGTCGGCAGGGCCCGGCCGAAACGTCGATTTTGTATATTCACGTTTTTCAACTATTAAATTCTTCTTCTTCCTGACCGGAACTTCGACGAACCTTTCATTTTCAATCTACCTCCCGGTCACAAACTTCTTTCCTAAACACAATGCATCGAAACGGCTTCGTGGACGTCTCGTACCACCGTCATCCTACGTCATACCGAACTTCAAATCACTCACAAACCAAGAAGATCTGGAACTACCGGCAAAAACTAGCACGCATCAAAAACCGTAAGGTGTTCCTCCTTAAATGCCGCCAATTTGGAATTATTCCAAATTTTCTAAATTTTAAAATCAAAAACCTTCAACATTTAAAAAGTGAAAAAACTTTCATCAAAGCATTACGCGTTTTTCAACAAAAGTGTCTGTCGCTTGAAATTAAAACATGTTATCGACAAGAAAGGCAGTTAATCCAAGAACTTAATAATAATATCAACCTTTTCTTCTCGAACCATTTCACAAATTTGGATTATAAAAACTTCAACTTGGATATAAATAAGGCCAATCGTTTATTCAATGCTATTAAGACAGATAATATTAGAAAATTCAACAAACTTAAATCTATACATACTCCTAAAGAGTTTCACAATAATAATTGGTTAGTTAACCTATCTAAGACAGATTTACCTTCTGAAAGTAAAGAGACCTTATCACTCGGTCCTAATCACGGTTTACCATTTAATAATATTAATTTACCTATTGATGATATTGTAAGCAGCGTAGAATTAGCTCTTTTTAACAAAAGTGGAATCACCAAAGACAAAGTAAGATCTAATATTAGCCAACTCATTAGCAACAAACTTGGCAAAAATCCTCCCACTACTCACTTTGAAATAACCTCCAAGGTTAAACATACCAAGGAATTCTTAAAACATAATAACCACCTAGTTGTCACCGATGCCGACAAAGGTAACATTACAGTCGTCATGGAAAAGATGGAGTTTGAACAAAAATGTCAAGATATCCTTAATGATTCGACTACCTATAACCTTATCTCTCGTGATCCCACTTTAAAAGTACAAAAACAAGTCAACGATATGATAAGTCTATGGCAACAGAAAAAATTTATAGATTCCAACTCGGCTAAACATCTCAAAACATATAACTCTCTTCCTCCTAAAATTTATTTTCTACCAAAAATTCATAAAGAAAATGTTCCACTCAGACCGATTGTTTCTAACATCAATTCCCCCACCTACAAAATCTCGAGATTTTTTTCTTGTGTCTTATCTAACATAACAGGTACATCAGACTATCACATCAAGGACACTTGGTCCTTTGTAAACAAAATCAGGGGAAAAACAATTCCACCTAATCACCTGTTAGTATCCCTAGATGTCAAATCATTGTTTACCAACATTCCAACTAAACTAGCGATATCGATCATCAGTAAAAACTGGCCCAATTTGAAAGGTCACACTAACATTAATAAAAAAGAATTCCTAGCCGCCACCAAACTGTGTCTAGATTCATGCTATTTCGCCTACAAAGATAATTTCTACCAACAAATTTTTGGCGTAGCAATGGGCTCACCGATTAGCCCAGTAGTAGCGAATCTGGTACTTGAACACTTGGAAAAAAAAAATCATTTCAAATCTTCCTTTCAGCCTACCTTTTTACTATCGTTACGTCGATGATATTATAACGTGTGTTAAAAACGAAAATCTACAACTCCTTCTTAATAAATTCAACAGCTTTCACCCACGTATACAATTCACTTTCGAGTTGGAAAAAGATGGAAAAATCAGTTTTTTAGACACTATGGTAATCAACCACAATAACACCATAATCTTAGATTGGCACCATAAACCAACCTGGTCTGGTAGATACATTCATTTCAACTCACATCATCCCATCAAACACAAAAAATCTGTCGCCATATCCTTGTTCGATCGCTGCCTTAAAATATCAAACCCTCAATTCCTTAAAAAGAATTTAAAACTTGTAGAAACAACTCTTACTTCCAATGGCTACCCTATCAAATTCATCAATGATATCAAAAAGTATAGAATAGAAAAAATGTACAACTCGATTGATTGGAATGTAGACTCCAACAATCCAACTGATGTTAATGATAAATTTAAAAACTCTATCTCTATACCGTATGTAGAAAATCTATCTAGCCAAATCCAAAAAATTCTTAAGAACGAGGGAATTGAAATTACTTTTAAAATATCTAATACTACCAAACTGTCTCTTTTTTCTCATCTTAAATCTGTTACTCCTAATTTAGAGAAAATCAACTGTGTATATAAAATACCATGTCGAGACTGTAGCATGAGTTATATTGGACAAACGTCACAACACCTAAAAAATAGAATTTCTGGTCATCGTTCTAATATCAAATGCCATGTCACTGAAAGATGCGCTTTAGCAGATCACGCTTTGACCCTGGGTCACAATTTCGATTTTAACAACTCTATAACCCTTGCTACAGAACCGAATTGGTACAAACGCATTATCAAAGAAATGATACATATCTCTAAGAACAAAAGGAACTCGGTTAACAAACGTACAGATATCGAAAATCTTAGCCACCTATACTCCAACATCCTCTAGTCTACATTATCGTTGGTTCTCAAAACAGTAACGCCCCTTACTCCTGATTGGTCACTGCCTTTGTACTCCATGACTTTCGAGCACAGTTCAAATCTCACACGTGATCAACAACATAGATTTACGGATGGTTCCCCGCTAACCTTCACTTCCGTCCGAAATGCTGTACCACTAACAACATCTAAGCATGTACCGGTTGTCATTTTTTGTGAGTAATCTTCTCTAAATTAATTTAATCTTTTCCCATCTCCTTTTTTCCAAATTATTAATAAGCTTTTTTCTGACAAATTTTCATTTCTCTTAAACCAATTTTTCATCTGATTAACCTATCTTCAAATTTTGACACGTAACCTAAAACTGTCACTTTGACAGCTGCGTTAAAACTGTTTAATTTTCACTTAATTCTGTAAAACAACAAATATTGTATTGTTAAACATATTCCATGCTCTCAACTCTGAATTGTTTTGTTGAAGCATCCTATTTTTTGTTAACTATTTAGATTTTATTTCCTGAGGATGGTCGGCAGGGCCCGGCCGAAACGTCGATTTTGTATATTCACGTTTTTCAACTATTAAATTCTTCTTCTTCCTGACCGGAACTTCGACGAACCTTTCATTTTCAATCTACCTCCCGGTCACAAACTTCTTTCCTAAACACAATGCATCGAAACGGCTTCGTGGACGTCTCGTACCACCGTCATCCTACGTCATACCGAACTTCAAATCACTCACAAACCAAGAAGATCTGGAACTACCGGCAAAAACTAGCACGCATCAAAAACCGTAAGGTGTTCCTCCTTAAATGCCGCCAATTTGGAATTATTCCAAATTTTCTAAATTTTAAAATCAAAAACCTTCAACATTTAAAAAGTGAAAAAACTTTCATCAAAGCATTACGCGTTTTTCAACAAAAGTGTCTGTCGCTTGAAATTAAAACATGTTATCGACAAGAAAGGCAGTTAATCCAAGAACTTAATAATAATATCAACCTTTTCTTCTCGAACCATTTCACAAATTTGGATTATAAAAACTTCAACTTGGATATAAATAAGGCCAATCGTTTATTCAATGCTATTAAGACAGATAATATTAGAAAATTCAACAAACTTAAATCTATACATACTCCTAAAGAGTTTCACAATAATAATTGGTTAGTTAACCTATCTAAGACAGATTTACCTTCTGAAATTAAAGAGACCTTATCACTCGGTCCTAATCACGGTTTACCATTTAATAATATTAATTTACCTATTGATGATATTGTAAGCAGCGTAGAATTAGCTCTTTTTAACAAAAGTGGAATCACCAAAGACAAAGTAAGATCTAATATTAGCCAACTCATTAGCAACAAACTTGGCAAAAATCCTCCCACTACTCACTTTGAAATAACCTCCAAGGTTAAACATACCAAGGAATTCTTAAAACATAATAACCACCTAGTTGTCACCGATGCCGACAAAGGTAACATTACAGTCGTCATGGAAAAGATGGAGTTTGAACAAAAATGTCAAGATATCCTTAATGATTCGACTACCTATAACCTTATCTCTCGTGATCCCACTTTAAAAGTACAAAAACAAGTCAACGATATGATAAGTCTATGGCAACAGAAAAAATTTATAGATTCCAACTCGGCTAAACATCTCAAAACATATAACTCTCTTCCTCCTAAAATTTATTTTCTACCAAAAATTCATAAAGAAAATGTTCCACTCAGACCGATTGTTTCTAACATCAATTCCCCCACCTACAAAATCTCGAGATTTTTTTCTTGTGTCTTATCTAACATAACAGGTACATCAGACTATCACATCAAGGACACTTGGTCCTTTGTAAACAAAATCAGGGGAAAAACAATTCCACCTAATCACCTGTTAGTATCCCTAGATGTCAAATCATTGTTTACCAACATTCCAACTAAACTAGCGATATCGATCATCAGTAAAAACTGGCCCAATTTGAAAGGTCACACTAACATTAATAAAAAAGAATTCCTAGCCGCCACCAAACTGTGTCTAGATTCATGCTATTTCGCCTACAAAGATAATTTCTACCAACAAATTTTTGGCGTAGCAATGGGCTCACCGATTAGCCCAGTAGTAGCGAATCTGGTACTTGAACACTTGGAAAAAAAAAATCATTTCAAATCTTCCTTTCAGCCTACCTTTTTACTATCGTTACGTCGATGATATTATAACGTGTGTTAAAAACGAAAATCTACAACTCCTTCTTAATAAATTCAACAGCTTTCACCCACGTATACAATTCACTTTCGAGTTGGAAAAAGATGGAAAAATCAGTTTTTTAGACACTATGGTAATCAACCACAATAACACCATAATCTTAGATTGGCACCATAAACCAACCTGGTCTGGTAGATACATTCATTTCAACTCACATCATCCCATCAAACACAAAAAATCTGTCGCCATATCCTTGTTCGATCGCTGCCTTAAAATATCAAACCCTCAATTCCTTAAAAAGAATTTAAAACTTGTAGAAACAACTCTTACTTCCAATGGCTACCCTATCAAATTCATCAATGATATCAAAAAGTATAGAATAGAAAAAATGTACAACTCGATTGATTGGAATGTAGACTCCAACAATCCAACTGATGTTAATGATAAATTTAAAAACTCTATCTCTATACCGTATGTAGAAAATCTATCTAGCCAAATCCAAAAAATTCTTAAGAACGAGGGAATTGAAATTACTTTTAAAATATCTAATACTACCAAACTGTCTCTTTTTTCTCATCTTAAATCTGTTACTCCTAATTTAGAGAAAATCAACTGTGTATATAAAATACCATGTCGAGACTGTAGCATGAGTTATATTGGACAAACGTCACAACACCTAAAAAATAGAATTTCTGGTCATCGTTCTAATATCAAATGCCATGTCACTGAAAGATGCGCTTTAGCAGATCACGCTTTGACCCTGGGTCACAATTTCGATTTTAACAACTCTATAACCCTTGCTACAGAACCGAATTGGTACAAACGCATTATCAAAGAAATGATACATATCTCTAAGAACAAAAGGAACTCGGTTAACAAACGTACAGATATCGAAAATCTTAGCCACCTATACTCCAACATCCTCTAGTCTACATTATCGTTGGTTCTCAAAACAGTAACGCCCCTTACTCCTGATTGGTCACTGCCTTTGTACTCCATGACTTTCGAGCACAGTTCAAATCTCACACGTGATCAACAACATAGATTTACGGATGGTTCCCCGCTAACCTTCACTTCCGTCCGAAATGCTGTACCACTAACAACATCTAAGCATGTACCGGTTGTCATTTTTTGTGAGTAATCTTCTCTAAATTAATTTAATCTTTTCCCATCTCCTTTTTTCCAAATTATTAATAAGCTTTTTTCTGACAAATTTTCATTTCTCTTAAACCAATTTTTCATCTGATTAACCTATCTTCAAATTTTGACACGTAACCTAAAACTGTCACTTTGACAGCTGCGTTAAAACTGTTTAATTTTCACTTAATTCTGTAAAACAACAAATATTGTATTGTTAAACATATTCCATGCTCTCAACTCTGAATTGTTTTGTTGAAGCATCCTATTTTTTGTTAACTATTTAGATTTTATTTCCTGAGGATGGTCGGCAGGGCCCGGCCGAAACGTCGATTTTGTATATTCACGTTTTTCAACTATTAAATTCTTCTTCTTCCTGACCGGAACTTCGACGAACCTTTCATTTTCAATCTACCTCCCGGTCACAAACTTCTTTCCTAAACACAATGCATCGAAACGGCTTCGTGGACGTCTCGTACCACCGTCATCCTACGTCATACCGAACTTCAAATCACTCACAAACCAAGAAGATCTGGAACTACCGGCAAAAACTAGCACGCATCAAAAACCGTAAGGTGTTCCTCCTTAAATGCCGCCAATTTGGAATTATTCCAAATTTTCTAAATTTTAAAATCAAAAACCTTCAACATTTAAAAAGTGAAAAAACTTTCATCAAAGCATTACGCGTTTTTCAACAAAAGTGTCTGTCGCTTGAAATTAAAACATGTTATCGACAAGAAAGGCAGTTAATCCAAGAACTTAATAATAATATCAACCTTTTCTTCTCGAACCATTTCACAAATTTGGATTATAAAAACTTCAACTTGGATATAAATAAGGCCAATCGTTTATTCAATGCTATTAAGACAGATAATATTAGAAAATTCAACAAACTTAAATCTATACATACTCCTAAAGAGTTTCACAATAATAATTGGTTAGTTAACCTATCTAAGACAGATTTACCTTCTGGAATTAAAGAGACCTTATCACTCGGTCCTAATCACGGTTTACCATTTAATAATATTAATTTACCTATTGATGATATTGTAAGCAGCGTAGAATTAGCTCTTTTTAACAAAAGTGGAATCACCAAAGACAAAGTAAGATCTAATATTAGCCAACTCATTAGCAACAAACTTGGCAAAAATCCTCCCACTACTCACTTTGAAATAACCTCCAAGGTTAAACATACCAAGGAATTCTTAAAACATAATAACCACCTAGTTGTCACCGATGCCGACAAAGGTAACATTACAGTCGTCATGGAAAAGATGGAGTTTGAACAAAAATGTCAAGATATCCTTAATGATTCGACTACCTATAACCTTATCTCTCGTGATCCCACTTTAAAAGTACAAAAACAAGTCAACGATATGATAAGTCTATGGCAACAGAAAAAATTTATAGATTCCAACTCGGCTAAACATCTCAAAACATATAACTCTCTTCCTCCTAAAATTTATTTTCTACCAAAAATTCATAAAGAAAATGTTCCACTCAGACCGATTGTTTCTAACATCAATTCCCCCACCTACAAAATCTCGAGATTTTTTTCTTGTGTCTTATCTAACATAACAGGTACATCAGACTATCACATCAAGGACACTTGGTCCTTTGTAAACAAAATCAGGGGAAAAACAATTCCACCTAATCACCTGTTAGTATCCCTAGATGTCAAATCATTGTTTACCAACATTCCAACTAAACTAGCGATATCGATCATCAGTAAAAACTGGCCCAATTTGAAAGGTCACACTAACATTAATAAAAAAGAATTCCTAGCCGCCACCAAACTGTGTCTAGATTCATGCTATTTCGCCTACAAAGATAATTTCTACCAACAAATTTTTGGCGTAGCAATGGGCTCACCGATTAGCCCAGTAGTAGCGAATCTGGTACTTGAACACTTGGAAAAAAAAAATCATTTCAAATCTTCCTTTCAGCCTACCTTTTTACTATCGTTACGTCGATGATATTATAACGTGTGTTAAAAACGAAAATCTACAACTCCTTCTTAATAAATTCAACAGCTTTCACCCACGTATACAATTCACTTTCGAGTTGGAAAAAGATGGAAAAATCAGTTTTTTAGACACTATGGTAATCAACCACAATAACACCATAATCTTAGATTGGCACCATAAACCAACCTGGTCTGGTAGATACATTCATTTCAACTCACATCATCCCATCAAACACAAAAAATCTGTCGCCATATCCTTGTTCGATCGCTGCCTTAAAATATCAAACCCTCAATTCCTTAAAAAGAATTTAAAACTTGTAGAAACAACTCTTACTTCCAATGGCTACCCTATCAAATTCATCAATGATATCAAAAAGTATAGAATAGAAAAAATGTACAACTCGATTGATTGGAATGTAGACTCCAACAATCCAACTGATGTTAATGATAAATTTAAAAACTCTATCTCTATACCGTATGTAGAAAATCTATCTAGCCAAATCCAAAAAATTCTTAAGAACGAGTGAATTGAAATTACTTTTAAAATATCTAATACTACCAAACTGTCTCTTTTTTCTCATCTTAAATCTGTTACTCCTAATTTAGAGAAAATCAACTGTGTATATAAAATACCATGTCGAGACTGTAGCATGAGTTATATTGGACAAACGTCACAACACCTAAAAAATAGAATTTCTGGTCATCGTTCTAATATCAAATGCCATGTCACTGAAAGATGCGCTTTAGCAGATCACGCTTTGACCCTGGGTCACAATTTCGATTTTAACAACTCTATAACCCTTGCTACAGAACCGAATTGGTACAAACGCATTATCAAAGAAATGATACATATCTCTAAGAACAAAAGGAACTCGGTTAACAAACGTACAGATATCGAAAATCTTAGCCACCTATACTCCAACATCCTCTAGTCTACATTATCGTTGGTTCTCAAAACAGTAACGCCCCTTACTCCTGATTGGTCACTGCCTTTGTACTCCATGACTTTCGAGCACAGTTCAAATCTCACACGTGATCAACAACATAGATTTACGGATGGTTCCCCGCTAACCTTCACTTCCGTCCGAAATGCTGTACCACTAACAACATCTAAGCATGTACCGGTTGTCATTTTTTGTGAGTAATCTTCTCTAAATTAATTTAATCTTTTCCCATCTCCTTTTTTCCAAATTATTAATAAGCTTTTTTCTGACAAATTTTCATTTCTCTTAAACCAATTTTTCATCTGATTAACCTATCTTCAAATTTTGACACGTAACCTAAAACTGTCACTTTGACAGCTGCGTTAAAACTGTTTAATTTTCACTTAATTCTGTAAAACAACAAATATTGTATTGTTAAACATATTCCATGCTCTCAACTCTGAATTGTTTTGTTGAAGCATCCTATTTTTTGTTAACTATTTAGATTTTATTTCCTGAGGATGGTCGGCAGGGCCCGGCCGAAACGTCGATTTTGTATATTCACTTTTTTCAACTATTAAATTCTTCTTCTTCCTGACCGGAACTTCGACGAACCTTTCATTTTCAATGTATAATATAGACATATGTAAATATATATATATACATATATATCTATGTATACATATATATGAATATTTATGTGTATATTATGATTTTTAATTTACTTTTGAAGAAGGCTAATTGATAAAAAAAAATTTATTCCACAACATTCCAATTTTTCAAAATTATGTATAATTATCAGAAAAATCGGAAATATTCTTATTTATTCGTTAATTTTGTATTTTATTTTTTTTTATGATTTTTCCATTTACAATTATTTTTCATTTCATCACATTATTTACCTCAATTACCTTTATTCATATTCCATTATATAAATGTATAATATGGATATAGATGTATATATATATATGTATATATATATCCATATATATAAATATATATATATATATAAACATATGGAAAAAAAATATATATACATATATATATGAATATATATGTATATTATAATTTTCAATTTACTTCTCAAAAAAAGGAAATTAAAAAAAAAATTTTTCTCTACAACATTCCTATTTTTCAAAATTATGTATCATCATCCGAAAATCCCAAATATTTTTATTTATTCGCTTATTCTTCATTTAATTTTTTTATCATGATTTTTCCATTCACAATTATTCTTTATTTCATCACATTATTTACATCAATCACCTTCATTTATATTCCATTATATCAATGTATAATATAGACATATGTAAATATATATATATACATATATATGGATATTTATGTGTATATTATGATTTTTAATTCACTTTTAAAAAAAGGCAAATTGAAAAAAAAAATTTTTTTCCACAACATTCCAATTTTTTAAAATTATGTGTAATCATCAGAAGAATCCTAAATATTTTTAATTATTCGTTACTTTTGTGTTTTATTTTTTTTTTATGATTTCTCCATTCACAATTATTTTTTATTTCATCACATTATTGACGTCAATTACCTTCATTTATATTCCTTTAGATGAATGTATAATATAGATATATATAAATGTATATGTATACATACATATCTATATATATATATATATATATATATATATATGTATATATATCTATATGTGGACATATATTAATATATATATATATGTAAATATATATATGTATATTATAATTTTCAATTGACTTTTGAAAAAAGGGAAATTGGAAAAAAAAATTTTTTCCACAACATTCCAATTTTTTAAAATTAGGTCCAATCATCAGAAAAATCCCAAATATTTTTATTCATTAGTTAATTTTGTATTTCATTTTTTTTTTGTGATTTTTACATTCACAATTATTTTTTATTTCATCACATTATTTACCTCAGTTTCCTCCATTTATGTTCCATTAGATAAATGTATAATATAGATATATATGATTATATGTATACACATAT
>NW_025791601.1:10000-12500 GCF_021155785.1 Neodiprion fabricii
TACGAGGCACGGAACGGTCCGCGAACGCCCGCTCCTGGTCTACGCCGACGTACGTATCGTGCTCGAGCACGTACCGGTACGGCGTAGCAGGCGGACGACGGGAGACCGGCCCGACCGACTCGCTCCTCTTACTAGTAGGAGCCTGGCCGCTAGGACGTCGGCGCCGGTACGGTGGTAGCACGGTCGGCTTACGGGGCGAAACCTCCGCGGGCTATCGAAAAAATTTTGAACTCCGGGAACTTTGTCGAAATTAACCGAGGCTCATTTGACGATGTTCCGACAGGCTCCCGGCCCGGATCGACTCCGGGACGCCGCGCATCGCCTTTCGGTCGACTCGGACCGAAATTTTTACAAGTCCCGTCGGCCCGTATCGACTCCGGGACGCCGCGCATCGCCTTTCGGTCGACTCGGACCGTAATTTTTACAAGTCCCGTCGGCCCGTATCGACTCCGGGACGCCGCGCATCGCCTTTCGGTCGACTCGGACCGTAATTTTTACAAGTCCCGTCGGCCCGTATCGACTCCGGGACGCCGCGCATCGCCTTTCGGTCGACTCGGACCGAAATTTTTACAAGTCCCGTCGGCCCGTATCGACTCCGGGACGCCGCGCATCGCCTTTCGGTCGACTCGGACCGAAATTCTCACAAGTCCCGTCGGCCCGTATCGACTCCGGGACGCCGCGCATCGCCTTTCGGTCGACTCGGACCGAAATTCTTACAAGTCCCGTCGGCCCGTATCGACTCCGGGACGCCGCGCATCGCCTCTCGGTCGACTCGGACCGAAATTTTCACAAGTCCCGTCGGCCCGTATCGACTCCGGGACGCCGCGCATCGCCTTTCGGTCGACTCGGACCGTAATTTTTACAAGTCCCGTCGGCCCGTATCGACTCCGGGACGCCGCGCATCGCCTTTCGGTCGACTCGGACCGTAATTTTTACAAGTCCCGTCGGCCCGTATCGACTCCGGGACGCCGCGCATCGCCTTTCGGTCGACTCGGACCGTAATTTTTACAAGTCCCGTCGGCCCGTATCGACTCCGGGACGCCGCGCATCGCCTTTCGGTCGACTCGGACCGAAATTTTTACAAGTCCCGTCGGCCCGTATCGACTCCGGGACGCCGCGCATCGCCTCTCGGTCGACTCGGACCGAAATTTTCACAAGTCCCGTCGGCCCGTATCGACTCCGGGACGCCGCGCATCGCCTCTCGGTCGACTCGGAACGAAACTTCATCGAGTCCCGTCGGCCCGTATAGACTCCGGGACGCCGCGCATCGCCTTTCGCTCGTCTCGAACCGAAATTTTCACAAGTCCCGTCGGCCCGTATCGACTCCGGGACGCCGCGCATCGCCTCTCGGTCGACTCGGAACGAAATTTTCACAAGTCCCGTCGGCCCGTATCGACTCCGGGACGCCGCGCATCGCCTTTCGCTCGTCTCGAACCGAAATTTTCACAAGTCCCGTCGGCCCGTATAGACTCCGGGACGCCGCGCATCGCCCTTCGCTCGTCTCGAACCGAAATTTTCACAAGTCCCGTCGGCCCGTATCGACTCCGGGACGCCGCGCATCGCCTCTCGGTCGACTCGGAACGAAACTTCATCGAGTCCCGTCGGCCCGTATAGACTCCGGGACGCCGCGCATCGCCTCTCGGTCGACTCGGACCGAAATTTTCACAAGTCCCGTCGGCCCGTATCGACTCCGGGACGCCGCGCATCGCCTCTCGGTCGACTCGGAACGAAACTTCATCGAGTCCCGTCGGCCCGTATAGACTCCGGGACGCCGCGCATCGCCTTTCGCTCGTCTCGAACCGAAATTTTCACAAGTCCCGTCGGCCCGTATCGACTCCGGGACGCCGCGCATCGCCTCTCGGTCGACTCGGAACGAAATTTTCACAAGTCCCGTCGGCCCGTATCGACTCCGGGACGCCGCGCATCGCCTTTCGCTCGTCTCGAACCGAAATTTTCACAAGTCCCGTCGGCCCGTATAGACTCCGGGACGCCGCGCATCGCCCTTCGCTCGTCTCGAACCGAAATTTTCACAAGTCCCGTCGGCCCGTATCGACTCCGGGACGCCGCGCATCGCCTCTCGGTCGACTCGGAACGAAACTTCATCGAGTCCCGTCGGCCCGTATAGACTCCGGGACGCCGCGCATCGCCTCTCGGTCGACTCGGACCGAAATTTTCACAAGTCCCGTCGGCCCGTATCGACTCCGGGACGCCGCGCATCGCCTCTCGGTCGACTCGGAACGAAACTTCATCGAGTCCCGTCGGCCCGTATAGACTCCGGGACGCCGCGCATCGCCTTTCGCTCGTCTCGAACCGAAATTTTCACAAGTCCCGTCGGCCCGTATCGACTCCGGGACGCCGCGCATCGCCTCTCGGTCGACTCGGAACGAAACTTCATCGATTCCCGTCGGCCCGTATAGACTCCGGGACGCCGCGCATCGCCCTTCGCTCGTCTCGAACCGAAATTTTCACAAGTCCCGTCGGCCCGTATCGACTCCGGGAC
>NW_025791601.1:32500-35000 GCF_021155785.1 Neodiprion fabricii
ACCAAGGTAAACGGCGGACGGGACGTACCCGCCGCCGATTGGTTTTGATCTAATAAAAGCATTCCTTCCATCTCTGGTCGGAACTCTGTTTGCATGTATTAGCTCTAGAATTACCACAGTTATCCAAGTAAATGTGTGTACGATCTAAGAAACCATAACTGATTTAATGAGCCATTCGCGGTTTCACCTTAATTTGGCTTGCACTGAGACATGCATGGCTTAATCTTTGAGACAAGCATATGACTACTGGCAGGATCAACCAGGGAGCTTCGATACAAAATCTCGGCTCGGACGTGCGCCACCCATCGCCGACCGGGTCTCGTAGCCCGGTCGGCCGCGCGTCTACTGTGTGTTTCGGGACTGCACGCAGGCAGCCCCGGTTCCGTGTGCCGCCACCTCGACACTCGGCTTATAAGCGTTCGAACGATCTCCCGTACCCGTCGGCTAGATTGAAAGCGTCTGGGATACGTTGTTATAACGTCTCTGGTCTTTGAGTGTACGCTCGGAAAGAAGCGAGTTGACGCGTGCGTTGGAGCGTTCAGCCTTCCGTGTTTCACGGAGAGCCGAACTTCTTGGTACCGCGTCAAGGGCCATTCGGTCTGAGACACCGACCCGCGGTAATGCAGTGACGATAGATGAAACAACGCGAGTCGCGTAGTTTCTTTGGTACGAGGCACGGAACGGTCCGCGAACGCCCGCTCCTGGTCTACGCCGACGTACGTATCGTGCTCGAGCACGTACCGGTACGGCGTAGCAGGCGGACGACGGGAGACCGGCCCGACCGACTCGCTCCTCTTACTAGTAGGAGCCTGGCCGCTAGGACGTCGGCGCCGGTACGGTGGTAGCACGGTCGGCTTACGGGGCGAAACCTCCGCGGGCTATCGAAAAAATTTTGAACTCCGGGAACTTTGTCGAAATTAACCGAGGCTCATTTGACGATGTTCCGACAGGCTCCCGGCCCGGATCGACTCCGGGACGCCGCGCATCGCCTTTCGGTCGACTCGGACCGAAATTTTTACAAGTCCCGTCGGCCCGTATCGACTCCGGGACGCCGCGCATCGCCTTTCGGTCGACTCGGACCGTAATTTTTACAAGTCCCGTCGGCCCGTATCGACTCCGGGACGCCGCGCATCGCCTTTCGGTCGACTCGGACCGTAATTTTTACAAGTCCCGTCGGCCCGTATCGACTCCGGGACGCCGCGCATCGCCTTTCGGTCGACTCGGACCGAAATTTTTACAAGTCCCGTCGGCCCGTATCGACTCCGGGACGCCGCGCATCGCCTTTCGGTCGACTCGGACCGAAATTCTCACAAGTCCCGTCGGCCCGTATCGACTCCGGGACGCCGCGCATCGCCTTTCGGTCGACTCGGACCGAAATTCTTACAAGTCCCGTCGGCCCGTATCGACTCCGGGACGCCGCGCATCGCCTCTCGGTCGACTCGGACCGAAATTTTCACAAGTCCCGTCGGCCCGTATCGACTCCGGGACGCCGCGCATCGCCTTTCGGTCGACTCGGACCGTAATTTTTACAAGTCCCGTCGGCCCGTATCGACTCCGGGACGCCGCGCATCGCCTTTCGGTCGACTCGGACCGTAATTTTTACAAGTCCCGTCGGCCCGTATCGACTCCGGGACGCCGCGCATCGCCTTTCGGTCGACTCGGACCGTAATTTTTACAAGTCCCGTCGGCCCGTATCGACTCCGGGACGCCGCGCATCGCCTTTCGGTCGACTCGGACCGAAATTTTTACAAGTCCCGTCGGCCCGTATCGACTCCGGGACGCCGCGCATCGCCTCTCGGTCGACTCGGACCGAAATTTTCACAAGTCCCGTCGGCCCGTATCGACTCCGGGACGCCGCGCATCGCCTCTCGGTCGACTCGGAACGAAACTTCATCGAGTCCCGTCGGCCCGTATAGACTCCGGGACGCCGCGCATCGCCTTTCGCTCGTCTCGAACCGAAATTTTCACAAGTCCCGTCGGCCCGTATCGACTCCGGGACGCCGCGCATCGCCTCTCGGTCGACTCGGAACGAAATTTTCACAAGTCCCGTCGGCCCGTATCGACTCCG
Source organism: Neodiprion fabricii (assembly GCF_021155785.1). Classification (NCBI taxonomy): domain Eukaryota; kingdom Metazoa; phylum Arthropoda; class Insecta; order Hymenoptera; family Diprionidae; genus Neodiprion; species Neodiprion fabricii. Next base: position 34,569 of record NW_025791601.1, read on the forward strand.
GGACGCCGCGCATCGCCTTTCGCTCGTCTCGAACCGAAATTTTCACAAGTCCCGTCGGCCCGTATAGACTCCGGGACGCCGCGCATCGCCCTTCGCTCGTCTCGAACCGAAATTTTCACAAGTCCCGTCGGCCCGTATCGACTCCGGGACGCCGCGCATCGCCTCTCGGTCGACTCGGAACGAAACTTCATCGAGTCCCGTCGGCCCGTATAGACTCCGGGACGCCGCGCATCGCCTCTCGGTCGACTCGGACCGAAATTTTCACAAGTCCCGTCGGCCCGTATCGACTCCGGGACGCCGCGCATCGCCTCTCGGTCGACTCGGAACGAAACTTCATCGAGTCCCGTCGGCCCGTATAGACTCCGGGACGCCGCGCATCGCCTTTCGCTCGTCTCGAACCGAAATTTTCACAAGTCCCGTCGGCCCGTATCG
>NW_025791601.1:47500-50000 GCF_021155785.1 Neodiprion fabricii
GGATACGTTGTTATAACGTCTCTGGTCTTTGAGTGTACGCTCGGAAAGAAGCGAGTTGACGCGTGCGTTGGAGCGTTCAGCCTTCCGTGTTTCACGGAGAGCCGAACTTCTTGGTACCGCGTCAAGGGCCATTCGGTCTGAGACACCGACCCGCGGTAATGCAGTGACGATAGATGAAACAACGCGAGTCGCGTAGTTTCTTTGGTACGAGGCACGGAACGGTCCGCGAACGCCCGCTCCTGGTCTACGCCGACGTACGTATCGTGCTCGAGCACGTACCGGTACGGCGTAGCAGGCGGACGACGGGAGACCGGCCCGACCGACTCGCTCCTCTTACTAGTAGGAGCCTGGCCGCTAGGACGTCGGCGCCGGTACGGTGGTAGCACGGTCGGCTTACGGGGCGAAACCTCCGCGGGCTATCGAAAAAATTTTGAACTCCGGGAACTTTGTCGAAATTAACCGAGGCTCATTTGACGATGTTCCGACAGGCTCCCGGCCCGGATCGACTCCGGGACGCCGCGCATCGCCTTTCGGTCGACTCGGACCGAAATTTTTACAAGTCCCGTCGGCCCGTATCGACTCCGGGACGCCGCGCATCGCCTTTCGGTCGACTCGGACCGTAATTTTTACAAGTCCCGTCGGCCCGTATCGACTCCGGGACGCCGCGCATCGCCTTTCGGTCGACTCGGACCGTAATTTTTACAAGTCCCGTCGGCCCGTATCGACTCCGGGACGCCGCGCATCGCCTTTCGGTCGACTCGGACCGAAATTTTTACAAGTCCCGTCGGCCCGTATCGACTCCGGGACGCCGCGCATCGCCTTTCGGTCGACTCGGACCGAAATTCTCACAAGTCCCGTCGGCCCGTATCGACTCCGGGACGCCGCGCATCGCCTTTCGGTCGACTCGGACCGAAATTCTTACAAGTCCCGTCGGCCCGTATCGACTCCGGGACGCCGCGCATCGCCTCTCGGTCGACTCGGACCGAAATTTTCACAAGTCCCGTCGGCCCGTATCGACTCCGGGACGCCGCGCATCGCCTTTCGGTCGACTCGGACCGTAATTTTTACAAGTCCCGTCGGCCCGTATCGACTCCGGGACGCCGCGCATCGCCTTTCGGTCGACTCGGACCGTAATTTTTACAAGTCCCGTCGGCCCGTATCGACTCCGGGACGCCGCGCATCGCCTTTCGGTCGACTCGGACCGTAATTTTTACAAGTCCCGTCGGCCCGTATCGACTCCGGGACGCCGCGCATCGCCTTTCGGTCGACTCGGACCGAAATTTTTACAAGTCCCGTCGGCCCGTATCGACTCCGGGACGCCGCGCATCGCCTCTCGGTCGACTCGGACCGAAATTTTCACAAGTCCCGTCGGCCCGTATCGACTCCGGGACGCCGCGCATCGCCTCTCGGTCGACTCGGAACGAAACTTCATCGAGTCCCGTCGGCCCGTATAGACTCCGGGACGCCGCGCATCGCCTTTCGCTCGTCTCGAACCGAAATTTTCACAAGTCCCGTCGGCCCGTATCGACTCCGGGACGCCGCGCATCGCCTCTCGGTCGACTCGGAACGAAATTTTCACAAGTCCCGTCGGCCCGTATCGACTCCGGGACGCCGCGCATCGCCTTTCGCTCGTCTCGAACCGAAATTTTCACAAGTCCCGTCGGCCCGTATAGACTCCGGGACGCCGCGCATCGCCCTTCGCTCGTCTCGAACCGAAATTTTCACAAGTCCCGTCGGCCCGTATCGACTCCGGGACGCCGCGCATCGCCTCTCGGTCGACTCGGAACGAAACTTCATCGAGTCCCGTCGGCCCGTATAGACTCCGGGACGCCGCGCATCGCCTCTCGGTCGACTCGGACCGAAATTTTCACAAGTCCCGTCGGCCCGTATCGACTCCGGGACGCCGCGCATCGCCTCTCGGTCGACTCGGAACGAAACTTCATCGAGTCCCGTCGGCCCGTATAGACTCCGGGACGCCGCGCATCGCCTTTCGCTCGTCTCGAACCGAAATTTTCACAAGTCCCGTCGGCCCGTATCGACTCCGGGACGCCGCGCATCGCCTCTCGGTCGACTCGGAACGAAATTTTCACAAGTCCCGTCGGCCCGTATCGACTCCGGGACGCCGCGCATCGCCTTTCGCTCGTCTCGAACCGAAATTTTCACAAGTCCCGTCGGCCCGTATAGACTCCGGGACGCCGCGCATCGCCCTTCGCTCGTCTCGAACCGAAATTTTCACAAGTCCCGTCGGCCCGTATCGACTCCGGGACGCCGCGCATCGCCTCTCGGTCGACTCGGAACGAAACTTCATCGAGTCCCGTCGGCCCGTATAGACTCCGGGACGCCGCGCATCGCCTTTCGCTCGTCTCGGACCGAAATTTTCACAAGTCCCGTCGGCCCGGATCGACTCCGGGACGCCGCGCATCGCCTTTCGGTCGACTCGGACCGTAATTTTTACAAGTCCCGTCGGCCCGTATCGACTCCGGGACGCCGCGCATCGCCT
>NW_025791602.1:0-2500 GCF_021155785.1 Neodiprion fabricii
AAAAAATATTCAGGATTTTTCCGAGACTCATACATAATTTTAAAAAATTGAAATATTGTGAAAGAAATTTATTTTTCAATTTCCCATTTTTTAAAAGTGAATCGAACATTATAATATACATAGGTATATGTATATGTATATATACATATATATACATATATATATATATATAAATACATATGTATATATTTATTTGTATATATTATATTATACATTGATATGACGCAATATAAATGAAGGTAATTAAGGTTAATAATGTAATAAAATGGAAAATAATTGTGAATGGAAAAAATTACAAAAATTTAAAACAGAATAAAAAATATGCCAATCATCGAAAATATTCAGGATTTTTCCGATGATCATACATGATTTTAAAAAATTGAATATTGTGGGAGAAATTTTTTTTTAATTTCCCATTTTTTGAAAGTAAATCGAAAATTATGATCTACATATATATATTCATATAAATATGTATATATATGTATGTATCTGTATTTATATATACATATATATAATATATATATATATATATATATATATATTTGTATATATTTATATTATACATTATTATCATAAAATATAAATGAAGGTGAATGAGGTAAATAATTTATTAAAATGAAAATGATTGTGAATCGAAAAAATTATGAAAAAATGAAATGGAATAAAAAATCAGCGAATAATCAAAAATATTCAGGATTCTTTTAATAATTATACATAATTTTGAAAAATTGAAATATTGTGAGGAAAATTTTTTTTTTCCATTTTCCCATTTTTCAAAAGTTAATTGAAAATTATAATATACATAGGTTATATATATAGGTATATATATATATATAGATTCATCTGCATATATATATTCATGTATATTTATATTATACATTAATATGATGAAATATGAATGAAGGTAATTGAGGTAAATAATGTGATAGAATGAGAAATAATTGTGAATGGAAAAAATTATAAAAAAATAAAATAAGATAAAAAATGAGCGAATCATTAAAAATATTTAGGATTTTTCTGATGATTATACATGATTTTAAAAAATTGAAACATCGTGGAAGAAAATTTTTTTTTTTCTTTTTCTCATTTTGCGAAAGTAAATTGAAAATTATAATGAACATAGGTATATGTATATGTATATATACATATATATACATATATATATAGATATATATATAAATACATATGTATATATTTATTTGTATATATTTATATTATACATTGATATGAGGCAATATAAATGGAGGTAATTGAGGTGAATAATGTAATAAAATGGAAAATGATCGTGAATAGAAAAAATTACAATAAAATGAAACAGAATAAAATATATGCCATTCATCAAAAATATTTAGGATTTTTCCGATGATTATACATGATTCTAAAAAATTGAAATATTGTGGAAGAAAGTTTTTTTTTAATTTCCCATTTTTGAAAGAGTAAATCGAAAATTACAATATACATAGGTATATAAATATGTATATATACATATATATACATATATATATATACATACATATGTATATATTTATTTATATAAAATGATATTAAACATTAATATAATAGAATATAAATGAAGGTAATTGAGGTAGATAATGTGATATAATGAAAAATAATTGTGAATGGAAAAAATTATAAAAAAATAAAATAGAATAAAAAATAAGCGGATAATTAGAAATATCTATGATTTTTCTAAAAATTATGAATAATTTTGAAAAATTGAATTGATGCAAGAAAAATTTTTTTTTTTCAATTTCTTATATTTTCAAAGTAAATTGAAAATAATAATGTGCATATATTATATGTATATTATATTATATATATGTATATTAATATGTATATATGTAACATACATATATACATATATTATTATATATAGATATGTATATACATATATATATATATGTATACATATATATATATGGATATATGTGTATATATATATTTGTATATATTCATATTATACATCAATATAAAAAAAAATAACTGAAGGTAATTGAGGTAAATAATGTAGGAAGATACAAAATAATTGTGAATGGGAAGAATTATAAAAAAATGAAATGAAATGAAAAATCAGCGAATCATGAAAAATATTCAGGATTTTTCTAATAATTATACATAATTTCGAAAAATTGAAATAATGTAAGAAAAATTTTTTTTTTTCCAATTTCTCCTTTTTCAAAAGTAAATTGAAAATTATAATATATATAGGTATATATATATATATATATATATATATATATATATATATATATATATATATATATATATATATGTATATATATAGATATATCTGTATATATATATATTTGTATATATTTATATTATACATTGATATAAAAAAATATAACTAAAGGTAATTGAGGTAAATAATGTAATGAAATACAAAATAATTGTGAATGGGAAGAATTATGAAAAATTGTCATAAATCAATGAATAAGCGAATAATTGAAAATGTTGGGATTTTTCTGATAATTATACATAATTTTAAAAAATAGAAATA
>NW_025791602.1:7500-12500 GCF_021155785.1 Neodiprion fabricii
ATACTATACATCAATATAAAAAAATATAACTGAAGGTAAATGAGGTAAATAATTTATTAAAATAAAAAATGATTGTGAATCGAAAAAATTATGAAAAATTGAAATGGAATAAAAATTCAGCGAATAATCAAAAATATTCAGGATTTTTCTAATAATTATACATAATTTTGAAAAATTGAAATATTGTGAGGAAAATTTTCTTTTTCCATTTTCCCACTTTTCAAAAGTGAATTGAAAATTATAATATACATAGGTTATATATGTAGGTATATATGTATATATATATATATATATATATATATATATATATATATATATATATATATATATATATATATATATATATATATATATAGATATATCTGTATATATATATTTATGTATATTTATATCATACATTAATATGATAAAATATAAATGAAGGTAATTGAGGTAAATAATGTGATAAAATGAGAAATAATTGTAAATGGAAAAAATTATAAAAAAATGAAATAAAATGAAAAATAAGCGAATCATCAAAATTATTTAGGATTTTTCTGATGATTATACATGATTTTGAAAAATTGAAACATTGTCGAAAAAAATTTTTTTTTTACAATTTCCCATTTTTCAGAAGTATATTGAAAACTATAATATACATAGGTATATATATGTGTATATATACATATATATACATATATATATATATATATACATACATATGTATATATTTATTTGTAGATATTCATATTATACATTGATATGACGCAATATAAATGGAGGTAATTGAGGTTAATAATGTAATAAAATGGAAAATAATAGTTCATGGAAAAAATTACAAAGAAATGAAACAGAATAAAAAATATGCCAATTATCAAAAACATTTAGGATTTTTCCAAAGATCATACATGATTTTAAAAAATTGAAACATTGTGGAAAAAAATTTTTTCTTTCAATTTCCCATTTTTTGAAAGTAAATTGAAAATTATAATATACAAAGGTATATATATATGTATATATACATGTATATACATAGATATATATATATATATATAAATACATATGTATATATTTATTTGTATATATTCATATTATACATTGATATGACGCAATATAAATGAAGGTAATTGAGGTTAATAATGTAATAAAATGCAAAATAATTGTAAATGGAAGAAATTACAAAAAAATGAAATAAAATAAAAAATAAGCGAATCATCAAAAATATTTAGGATTTTTCTGATGATTACACATGATTTTAAAAAATTGAAACATCGTGGAAGAAAATTTTTTTTTTTCATTTTCTCATTTTGCGAAAGTAAATTGAAAATTATAATATACATAGGTATATGTATATGTATATATACATATATATACATATATATATATATATATATATAAATACATATGTATATATTTATTTGTATATATTTATATTATGCATTGATTTGAGGCAATATAAATGGAGGTAATTGAGGTGAATAATGTAATAAAATGGAAAATAATCGTGAATGGAAAAAATTACAATAAAATGAAACAGAATAAAATATATGCCATTCATCAAAAATATTTAGGATTTTTCCGATGATTATACATGATTTTAAAAAATTGAAATATTGTGGAAGAAATTTTTTTTTCAATCTTCCATTTTTTAAAAGTAAATCGAAAATTATAATATACATAGGTATATAAATATGTATATATACATATATATACACATATATATATATATACACTTACATATTTATATATTCATTTATATATATTTATATTATACATAAATATATTAGAATATAAATGAAGGTCATTGAGGTAGATAATGTGATATAATAAAGAATAATTGTGAATGGAAAAAATTATAAAAAAATTAAATAGAATAAAAAATAAGCGGAAAATTAGAAATATCTAGGATTTTTCTGAAAATTATGAATAATTCTGAAAAATTGAAATAATGCAAGAAAAATTTTTTTTTTTCAATTTCTAATTTTTTTAAAGTAAATTGAAAATAATAATATACATATATTATATGTATATTATATTATATATATGTATGTTAATATGTATATATGTAACATACATGTATCCATATATTATTATATATAGATATCTATATACATATATCTATATATATATATATATACATATATATATATGGTTATATTTGTATATAGATATTTGTATATATTTATATTATACATCAATATAAAAAAAAATAACTGAAGGTAATTGAGGTGAATAACGTAATAAAATACAAAATAATTGTGAATAGGAAGAATTATAAAAAAATGAAATGAAATAAAAAATCAGCGAATCATGAAAAATATTCAGAATTTTTCTAATAATTATACTGAATTTTGAAAAATTAAAATATTGTGAGGAAAATTTTTTTTTTCCATTTTCCCATTTTTCAAAAGTAAATTGAAAATTATAATATACATAGGTTACATATATAAGTATATATATATATATATATATATATATATATATATATTTATGTATATTTATATTATACATTAATATGATAAAATATAAAAGAAGATAATTGAGGTAAATAATGTGATAGAATGAGAAATCATTGTGAATGGAAAAAAATTATAAAAAAATAAAATAAAATAAAAAATAAGCGAATCATCAAAAATATTTAGGATAATTCTGATGATTATACATGATTTTAAAAAATTGAAACATTGCGAAAAAAAATTTTTTTCCCAATTTTCCATTTTTTGGAAGTAAATTGGAAATTAAAATATACATAGGTATATATGTATGTATATATACATATATATACATATATATATATATATATACATACATATGTATTTATTTATTTGTATATATTTATAATATACTTTAATATGACGGAATATAATTGAAGGTAATTGAAGTGGATAATGTAATAAAATGGAAAATAATTGTGAATGGAAAAAATTACAGAAAATAAAACAGAATAAAAAATAAGCCAATCATCGAAAATATTGAGGATTTTTCCGATGATTATACATAATTTTGAAAAATTGAAATATTGTGAAAGAAATTTTTATTTCAATTTCCCATTTTTTAAAAGTAAATTGTAAATTATAATATACATAGGTATATGTGTATGTATATATACATTTATATATACATATATATATATATATATACATATGTATATATTTATTTATATATATTTATATTGAACATTAATATAATAGAATATAAATGAAGGTAATTGAGGTAGATAATGTGATATAATAAAAAATAATTGTGAATGAAAAAAATTATAAAAAAATAAAATAGAATAAAAAATAAGCAGATAATTAGAAATTTCTAGGATTTTTCTAAGAATTATGAATAATTTTGAAAAATTGAATTGATGCAAGAAAAATTTTTTTTTTTCAATTTCTTATTTTTCTAAAGTAAATTGAAAATAATAATATGCATATATTATATGTATATTATATTATATATATGTATAATAATATGTATATACGTAACATACATATATACATATATTATTATATATAGATATGTATATACATATATATACAGGGTGTCCCTAAATTGCCTCCCACGGACTAGCCAGCATGATACCTCGTTAAAATCCAACCGAGAATTTCTTTTCCGGAAGCTCGTCCGACGCATAGTTTTTGAATTATAAGCGATAGCGCTAGGCCAATCAGAGTGCACCATTTCATCTAGATTTGCCGCCACAGAAATTGCTGTTTTGTTCGTCTAGGTGAATTATTATTATTTGTTTACGAATTAAATATCGGCACCTCCCCTCTTTCCCTGTTGTACCCCTTCTCGGGCGCTGACCTCGGTATTGTTGCCGCGGCACACGCTGCCGGCCGCACATCCATGGGCGCACACTTGTGTGTGTAAACAGAAGCGCATCCTCAAGAATAAGGGATACAGCAGCGAGAGAGGGGAGGTGCCGATATTCAATTCGTAAACGAATAATAATAATTCACCCAGACGAAAAAAACAGCAATTTCCGTGGCGGCAAATCTAGATGAAATGGTGCACTCTGATTGGCCTAGCGCCATCGCTTATAATTCAAAAACTATGCGTCGGACGAGCTTCCGGAAAAGAAATTCTCGGTTGGATTTTAACGAGGTATTATGCTGGCTAGTCCGTGGGAGGCAATTTAGGGACACCCTGTATATATATATATATACATATATATATGGATATATGTGTATATGTATATTTGTATATATTTATATTATACATCAACATAAAAAAAAATAACTGAAGGTAATTGAGGTAAATAATGTAGGAAAATACAAAATAATTGTGAATGGGAAGAATTATAAAAAAATGAAATGAAATGAAAAATCAGCGAATCATGAAAAATATTCAGGATTTTTCTAATAATTATACATAATTTCGAAAAATTAAAATAATGTAAGAAAAATTTTTTTTTTTCCAATTTCTCCTTTTTTAAAAGTAAATTGAAAATTATAATATATATATATATATATGTATATATATAGATATATCTGTATATATATATATTTGTATATATTTATATTATACATTGATATATAAAAATATAACTGAAGGTAATTGAGGTAAATAATGTAATAAAATACAAAATAATTGTGAATGGAAAGAATTATGAAAAAATGTCATGAATCAAAGAATAAGCGAATAATTGAAAATGTTAGGAATTTTCTGATAATTATACATAATTTTTAAAAATAGAAATATTGTGGGAAAAAATTTTTTTTTCGATTTCCCTCCTTTTAAAAGTAAATTGAAAATTATGACATACATATATATATATTCATATAAATATGTATATATGTATGTATCTATATTTATATATACATACATATATATATATATATATACATATATATATATATATATATATATATATATATATATATATATTTGTATATATTTATATTATACATCATTATCATGAGATATAAATGAAGGTAATTGAGGTAAATAATTTATTAAAATGAAAAATGATTGTGAATCAAAAAAATCATGAAAAAATGAAATCAAATAAAAAATCAGCGAATAATCAA
>NW_025791602.1:17500-20000 GCF_021155785.1 Neodiprion fabricii
TATATATATATATATATATAGATATATCTGTATATATATATTTATGTATATTTATATCATACATTAATATGATAAAATATAAATGAAGGTAATTGAGGTAAATAATGTGATAAAATGAGAAATAATTGTAAATGGAAAAAATTATAAAAAAATGAAATAAAATGAAAAATAAGCGAATCATCAAAATTATTTAGGATTTTTCTGATGATTATACATGATTTTGAAAAATTGAAACATTGTCGAAAAAAATTTTTTTTTTACAATTTCCCATTTTTCAGAAGTATATTGAAAACTATAATATACATAGGTATATATATGTGTATATATACATATATATACATATATATATATATATATACATACATATGTATATATTTATTTGTAGATATTCATATTATACATTGATATGACGCAATATAAATGGAGGTAATTGAGGTTAATAATGTAATAAAATGGAAAATAATAGTTCATGGAAAAAATTACAAAGAAATGAAACAGAATAAAAAATATGCCAATTATCAAAAACATTTAGGATTTTTCCAAAGATCATACATGATTTTAAAAAATTGAAACATTGTGGAAAAAAATTTTTTCTTTCAATTTCCCATTTTTTGAAAGTAAATTGAAAATTATAATATACAAAGGTATATATATATGTATATATACATGTATATACATAGATATATATATATATATATAAATACATATGTATATATTTATTTGTATATATTCATATTATACATTGATATGACGCAATATAAATGAAGGTAATTGAGGTCAATAATGTAATAAAATGCAAAATAATTGTAAATGGAAGAAATTACAAAAAAATGAAATAAAATAAAAAATAAGCGAATCATCAAAAATATTTAGGATTTTTCTGATGATTACACATGATTTTAAAAAATTGAAACATCGTGGAAGAAAATTTTTTTTTTTCATTTTCTCATTTTGCGAAAGTAAATTGAAAATTATAATATACATAGGTATATGTATATGTATATATACATATATATACATATATATATATATATATATATAAATACATATGTATATATTTATTTGTATATATTTATATTATGCATTGATTTGAGGCAATATAAATGGAGGTAATTGAGGTGAATAATGTAATAAAATGGAAAATAATCGTGAATGGAAAAAATTACAATAAAATGAAACAGAATAAAATATATGCCATTCATCAAAAATATTTAGGATTTTTCCGATGATTATACATGATTTTAAAAAATTGAAATATTGTGGAAGAAATTTTTTTTTCAATCTTCCATTTTTTAAAAGTAAATCGAAAATTATAATATACATAGGTATATAAATATGTATATATACATATATATACACATATATATATATATACACTTACATATTTATATATTCATTTATATATATTTATATTATACATAAATATATTAGAATATAAATGAAGGTAATTGAGGTAGATAATGTGATATAATAAAGAATAATTGTGAATGGAAAAAATTATAAAAAAATTAAATAGAATAAAAAATAAGCGGAAAATTAGAAATATCTAGGATTTTTCTGAAAATTATGAATAATTCTGAAAAATTGAAATAATGCAAGAAAAATTTTTTTTTTTCAATTTCTAATTTTTTTAAAGTAAATTGAAAATAATAATATACATATATTATATGTATATTATATTATATATATGTATGTTAATATGTATATATGTAACATACATGTATCCATATATTATTATATATAGATATCTATATACATATATCTATATATATATATATATACATATATATATATGGTTATATTTGTATATAGATATTTGTATATATTTATATTATACATCAATATAAAAAAAAATAACTGAAGGTAATTGAGGTGAATAACGTAATAAAATACAAAATAATTGTGAATAGGAAGAATTATAAAAAAATGAAATGAAATAAAAAATCAGCGAATCATGAAAAATATTCAGAATTTTTCTAATAATTATACTGAATTTTGAAAAATTAAAATATTGTGAGGAAAATTTTTTTTTTCCATTTTCCCATTTTTCAAAAGTAAATTGAAAATTATAATATACATAGGTTACATATATAAGTATATATATATATATATATATATATATATATATATATTTATGTATATTTATATTATACATTAATATGATAAAATATAAAAGAAGATAATTGAGGTAAATAATGTGATAGAATGAGAAATCATTGTGAATGGAAAAAAATTATAAAAAAATAAAATAAAATAAAAAATAAGCGAATCATCAAAAATATTTAGGATAATTCTGATGATTATACATGATTTTAAAAAATTGAAACATTGCGAAAAAAAATTTTTTTCCCAATTTTCCATTTTTTGGAAGTAAATTGGAAATTAAAATATACATAGGTATATATGTATGTATATATACATATATATACATATATATATATATATATATACATACATATGTATTTATTTATTTGTATATATTTATAATATACTTTAATAT
>NW_025791602.1:25000-46662 GCF_021155785.1 Neodiprion fabricii
ATAAAATAAAAAATAAGCGAATCATCAAAAATATTTAGGATTTTTCTGATGATTATACATGATTTTAAAAAATTAAAACATCGTGGAAAGAAATTATCTTTTTCAATTTCTCATTTTCCGAAAGTAAATTGAAAATTATAATATACATAGGTATATGTATATGTATATATACATATATATACATATATATATATATATATAAATACATATGTATATATATTCATTTGTATATATTTATATTATACATTGATATGACGCAATATAAATAAAGGTAATTGAGGTTAATAATGTAATAAAATGGAAAATAATTGTGAATGGAAAAAATTACTAAAAAAAGAAACAGAATAAAAAATATGCCAATCATCAAAAATATTTAGGATTTTTCCGATGATTATACATAATTCTAAAAAACTGAAATATTGTGGAAGAAATTTTTCTTTTAATTTCCCATTTTTTGAAAGTAAATCGAAAATTATCATATACATAGGTATATAAATATGTATATATACATATATATATACATATATATATATATACATTCATATGTATATATTTATTCATATATATTCATATTATACAATAATATAATAGAATATAAATGAAGGTAATTGAGGAAGATAATGTCATATAATAAAAAATGATTGTGAATGAAAAAAATTATAAAAAACAAAATAGAATAAAAAATAAGCGGATAATTAAAAATATTTAGGATTTTTCTCAAAATTATGAATAATTTTGAAAAATTGAAATAATGCAAGAAAAATTTTTTTTTTCCAATTTCTTATTTTTTCAAAGTATATTGAAGATAATAATATACATATATATATATATAGATTTGTATATGTATATATATATATATATATATATATATATATACATATATATATATAGATATATGTGTATATATATATCTGTATATATTTATATTATACATCAATATAAAAAAATATAACTGAAGGTAATTGAGGTAAATAACGAAATAAAATGAATAATAATTGTAGACGAAAAAAATTATAAAAAAATGAAATAAAATAGAAAACAAGCGAATCATCAAAAATATTAAGGATTTTACTGATGATTATACATGATTTTAAAAAATTGAAACATCGTGGAAAAAAATTTTTTTTTCAATTATTCATTTTTTGAAAGTAAATTGAGAATTATAATATACATAGGTATATGTATATGTATATATACATATATATACATATATATATATATATATATAAATACATATGTATATATTTATTTGACTATATTTATATTATACATTGATATGACGCAATATAAATGGAGGTAATTGAGGTTAATAATGTAATAAAATGGAAAACAATCGTGGATGGAAAAAATTACAATAAAATGAAACAGAATGAAATATATGCCAATCATCAAAAATATTTAGGATTTTTCCGATGATTATGCATAATTTTAAAAAATTGAAATATTGTGGAAAAAATTTTTTTTTAAATTTTTTATTTTTTAAAAGTAAATCAAAAATTATAATATACATATATATATTCATATATACATGTATGTATATATATATCTCTATATATATATATACATATATGTATATATATATACATATATATATATACATATATGGATATGTATGTATATATTTATATATATTTATATTATACATTAATATGATCAAATATGAATGGAGGTAATTCAGGTAAATGAAGTAATAATATGAAAAATAATTGTGAATGGATAAAACCATAAAAAAACGAAATGAAATAAAAAATAAGCGAATCATCAGAAATATTTAGAATTTTTCTGATGATTATACATGATTTTAAAAAATTGAAACATTGTGAAAAAAATTTTTTTTCCCAATTTTCTATTTTTTGAAAGTAAATTGAAAATTAAAATATACATAGGTATATATGTATGTATATATACATATACATACATATATATATATATATGTACATACATATGTATATATTTATTTGTATATATTTATAATATACTTTAATATGACGGAATATAAATGAAGGTAATTGAAGTTGAGAATGTAATAAAATGGAAAATAATTGTGAATGGAGAAAATTACAAAAAATAAAACAGAATAAAAAACAAGCCAATCATTAAAAATATTGAGGATTTTTCCGATGATTATACATAATTTCGAAGAATTGAAATATTGTGAAAGAAATTTTTTTTTTTAATTTCCCATTTTTTAAAAGTAAATCGAAAATTGTAATGTACATAGGTATATAAATATGTATATATACATATATATACATATATATATATATATATATATATATATATATATATATATAAATATATATGTATATATATACATACATATGTATATGTTTATTTACATATATTCATATTATACAATAATATAATAGAACATAAATGAAGGTAAGTGAGGTAGATAATGTGATATAATAGAAAATAATTGTGAATGGAAAAAATTATAAAAAAATAAAATAGAATAAAAAATCAGCGGGTAATTAGAAATATTTAGGATTTTCACGATAATTATGAATAATTTTGAAAAATTGAAATAATGCAAGAAAAATTTTTTTTTTTCAATTTCTTTTTTTTTCGAAGTAAATGGAAAATAAATACATACATATATATGTATATAGATATGTATATATATATATATATATATATATATATATATACATATATATATATACATATATATATACAGATATATGTGTATATAGATATTTGTATATAACTATATTATACATTATTATAAAAAAATATAACTAAAGGTAATTGAGGTAAATAATGTAATAGAATTAAAAAGAATTGTGACTGGAAAAAATCATAAAAAAATGAAATAAAATAAAAAATAAGCGAATCATCAAAATTGTTTAGGATTTTTCTGATGATGATACATGATTTTAAAGAATTGAAACATTGTGGCAAAAAATTTTTTTTTCCAATTTCCCATTTTTGAAAAGTGAATTGAAAATTATAATATACATAGGCATATATGTATGTATATATATGTATACTTGTATATACATACGTATAGATATATTCATATATATTTATGTTATACATTAAAATGATAAAGTATAAATGGAGGTAATTGGGGGAAATAATGTAATAAAATAAAAAATAATTGTGGATGGAAAAAACCATAAAAAAATGAAATAAAATAAAAAATAAGCGAATCTTCAAAAATATTTAGGATTTTTCTGATGATTTTACATGATTTTAGAAAATTGGAACATTGTGGAAAAAAAATTATTTTTTCAATTTCCCATTTTTTAAAAGTGAATTGAAAATTATGATATACATATATATGTTCATATATACATGTATATATATATATCCATATATATATATATATATGCATATATGTATATATATATATGTATATATTTATATATATATATATATCTATATATATTTATATATATATATATATATATATATATATATATATATATATATATATATATATATATATATATATATATATATATGGATATGTATGTATATATTTATATATATTTATATTATACATTATTATGATGTAATATAAATAAAGGTAATTGAGGTCAATAATGTAATAAAATGGAAAATAATTGTGAATGGAAAAAATTACAAAAAAATGAAACAGAATAAAAAATATGCCAATCATGAAAAATATTTAGGATTTTTCCGATGAGTAGACATGATTTTAAAAAATTGAAATATTGTGGAAGAAATTTTTATTTTGATTTTCCATTTTTGAAAAAGTAAATCGAAAATTACAATATACATAGGTATATAAATATGTATATATACATATACATACATATAAATATATATACATACATATGTATATATTTATTCATATATATTTATATTAAACAATAATATAATAGAATATAAATAAGGGTAATTGAGGTAGATTATGTGATATAATAAAAAATAATTGTAAATGGAAAAAATTATGAAAAAATAAAATAGAATAAAAAATAAGCGGATAATTAGAAATATCTAGGATCTTTCTAAAAATTGTGAATGATTTTAAAAAATTGAAATGATGCAAGAAAAATTTTTTTTTTTTCAATTTCTTATTTTTTTGAAGTAAATTGAAAATAATAATATACATATATTATATGTATATTATAATATATATATATGTATATTGATATGTATATGTGTAACATACATATATACATATATTATTATATATAGATATGTATATACATATATATATATATATATACATATATATATGGATATATATGTATATATATATTTGTATATATTTATATTATACATCAATATGAAAAAAAAATAACTGAAGGTAATTGAGGTAAATAATGTAGGAAAATACAAAATAATCGTGAATGGGAAGAATTATAAAAAAATGAAATGAAATAAAAAATCAGCGATTCATGAAAAATATTCAGGATTTTTCTCATAATTATGCATAATTTCGAAAAATTGAAATAATGTGAGAAATATTTTTTTTTTCCAATTTCCCCTTTTTTAAAAGTAAGTTGAGAATTATAATATATATAGGTATATATATATATATATATATATATATATATATATATATATATATATAGATATATCTGTATATATATTTGTATATATTTATATTATACATTGATATAAAAAACTGTAATTTAAGGTAATTGAGGTAAATAATGTAATAAAATACAAAATAATTGTGAATGGGAAGAATTATGAAAAAATGTCATAAAATAAAGAATAAGCGAATAATTGAAAATGTTAGGATTTTTCTGATAATTATACATAATTTTGAAAAATTGAAATATTGTGGGAAAAAACATTTTTTTTCCGATTTACCTCTTTTTGGAAGTAAATTGAGAATTATGATATACATATATATATATCCATATAAATATGTATATATATGCATGTATCTATATTTATATATACATACATATATATATATATATATATATATATATATATATATATATATATATGTATATATATATATATATATATCTGTATATATATATATATATATATATCTGTATATATTTATATTATACAATATTATCATATGATATTAATGAAGGTAAATGAGGTAAATGATTTATTAAAATGAAAAATAATTGTGAATGGAAAGAATTATGAAAAAATGTCATGAAATAAAAAATAAGCGAATCATCAGAAATATTTAGAATTTTTCTGATGATTATACATGATTTTAAAAAATTGAAACATTGTGAAAAAAATTTTTTTTCCCAATTTTCTATTTTTTGAAAGTAAATTGAAAATTAAAATATACATAGGTATATATGTATGTATATATACATATACATACATATATATATATATATATGTACATACATATGTATATATTTATTTGTATATATTTATAATATACTTTAATATGACGGAATATAAATGAAGGTAATTGAAGTTGAGAATGTAATAAAATGGAAAATAATTGTGAATGGAGAAAATTACAAAAAATAAAACAGAATAAAAAACAAGTCAATCATCAAAAATATTGAGGATTTTTCCGATGATTATACATAATTTCGAAGAATTGAAATATTGTGAAAGAAATTTTTTTTTTTAATTTCCCATTTTTCAAAAGTAAATCGACAATTATAATGTACATAGGTATATAAATATGTATATATACATATATATACATATATATATATATATATATATATATATATATATATATATATAAATATATATGTATATATATACATACATATGTATATGTTTATTTACATATATTCATATTATACAATAATATAATAGAACATAAATAAAGGTAAGTGAGGTAGATAATGTGATATAATAGAAAATGATTGTGAATGGGAAAAATTATAAAAAAATAAAATAGAATAAAAAATCAGCGGGTAATTAGAAATATTTAGGATTTTCACGATAATTATGAATAATTTTGAAAAATTGAAATAATGCAAGAAAAATTTTTTTTTTCCAATTTCTTTTTTTTTCGAAGTAAATGGAAAATAAATACATACATATATATGTATATAGATATGTATATATATATATATATATATATATATATATATATATATATATATATATATATATATATATATATATATATATATACATATATATATACAGATATATGTGTATATAGATATTTGTATATAACTATATTATACATCAATATAAAAAAATATAACTAAAGGTAATTGAGGTAAATAATGTAATAGAATTAAAAAGAATTGTGACTGGAAAAAATCATAAAAAAATGAAATAAAATAAAAAATAAGCGAATCATCAAAATTGTTTAGGATTTTTCTGATGATTATACATGATTTTGAAGAATTGAAACATTGTGGCAAAAAATTTTTTTTTCCAATTTCCCATTTTTGAAAAGTGAATTGAAAATTATAATATACATAGGCATATATGTATGTATATATATGTATACTTGTATATACATACGTATAGATATATTCATATATATTTATATTATACATTAAAATGATAAAATATAAATGGAGGTAATTGGGGTAAATAATGTAATAAAATGAAAAATAATTGTGGATGGAAAAAACCATAAAAAAATGAAATAAAATAAAAAATAAGCGAATCTTCAAAAATATTTAGGATTTTTCTGATGATTTTACATGATTTTAGAAAATTGGAACATTGTGGAAAAAAAATTATTTTTTCAATTTCCCATTTTTTAAAAGTGAATTGAAAATTATGATATACATATATATGTTCATATATACATGTATATATATATATCCATATATATATATATATGCATATATGTATATATATATATATATATATATGTATATATATATATATATATATCTATATATATATATATATATATATATATATATATATATATATATATATATATATATATATATATATATATATATATATATATATGGATATGTATGTATATATTTATATATATTTATATTATACATTATTATGATGCAATATAAATAAAGGTAATTGAGGTCAATAATGAAATAAAATGGAAAATAATTGTGAATGGAAAAAATTACAAAAAAATGAAACAGAATAAAAAATATGCCAATCATGAAAAATATTTAGGATTTTTCCGATGAGTAGACATGATTTTAAAAAATTGAAATATTGTGGAAGAAATTTTTTTTTTGATTCTATATTTTTGAAAAAGTAAATCGAAAATTACAATATACATAGGTATATAAATATGTATATATACATATACATACATATAAATATATATACATACATATGTATATATTTATTCATATATATTTATATCAAACAATAATATAATAGAATATAAATAAGGGTAATTGAGGTAGATTATGTGATATAATAAAAAATAATTGTGAATGGAAAAAATTATGAAAAAATAAAATAGAATAAAAAATGAGCGGATAATTAGAAATATCTAGGATCTTTCTAAAAATTGTGAATAATTTTAAAAAATTGAAATGATGCAAGAAAAATTTTTTTTTTTCAATTTCTTATTTTTTTGAAGTAAATTGAAAATAATAATATACATATATTATATGTATATTATAATATATATATATGTATATTGATATGTATATGTGTAACATACATATATACATATATTATTATATATAGATATGTATATACATATATATATATATATATACATATATATATGGATATATATGTATATATACATTTGTATATATTTATATTATACATCAATATAAAAAAAAATAACTGAAGGTAATTGAGGTAAATAATGTAGGAAAATACAAAATAATCGTGAATGGGAAGAATTATAAAAAAATGAAATGAATTAAAAAATCAGCGATTCATGAAAAATATTCAGGATTTTTCTAATAATTATGCATAATTTCGAAAAATTGAAATAATGTGAGAAATATTTTTTTTTTCCAATTTCCCCTTTTTCAAAAGTAAATTGAAAATTATAATATGTATAGGTATATATATATATATATATATATATATATATATATATATATATATAGATATATCTGTATATATATATTTGTATATATTTATATTATACATTGATATAAAAAACTGTAACTTAAGGTAATTGAGGTAAATAATGTAATAAAATACAAAATAATTGTGAATGGGAAGAATTATGAAAAAATGTCATAAAATAAAAAATAAGCGAATAATTGAAAATGTTAGGATTTTTCTGATAATTATACATAATTTTAAAAAATTGAAATATTGTGGGAAAAAATTTTTTTTTCGATTCACCTCTTTTTGGAAGTAAATTGAGAATTATCTTATACATAGGTATATAAATATGTATATATACATATATATACGTATATATATATACATACATATGTATATATTTATTTATATATATTCATATTATACAATAATATGATAGAATATGAATGAAGGTAATTGAGGAAGATAATGTCATATAATAAAAAATGATTGTGAATGAAAAAAATTATAAAAAACAAAATAGAATAAAAAATAAGCGGATGATTAGAAATGTTTAGGATTTTTCTCAAAATTATGAATAATTTTGAAAAATTGAAATAATGCAAGTGTTACGCCCCGACGTACTGCCTTGGCGTACCTTTTTAAAATTCCATTTCATTTCATTTCTTTGATTACTTCTATACGCATATATCATTTCATCAAATCTCATATTCGAATAACAGCGAGTTCCACCCCTCCTGGCAAAAGTCACGTAGAGACCAACAACGATCCCTAGCATAAGGTTCAACTTTCGTTTATTTAGCTGGTACCAAGAACTGAAATGAGGAACTGCTGAGCTAGCATCAGTAGCGCTCATTCTGGAAGTATCCCTCTTTTTGAATTAAAATTATAATCAACAACTAGGATAAGCCACTACCTTTAGAACTATCAAATTTAAATGGATCACTCATTGGAATGTATGAATGAATGTGTGAACATTGCATGCGAATATCTTTCGTTCATATTTTCAATGTGCTACCGAGGAGATTGAGAATCGTCGGAACACCGTTGGAGAGCGTGAGGTGATGCTGACCATGTGGACTTGGGCGCCAGAAGGTCGCCTCGCTCCTCATTGGCTAATTACCGTTGTGACCAACTACAATTGCAGCCTCTTGGACCCTCGGGCCCAAGAAGCAGCGTCTTTCGTCTTTCAAGTCGCGAAGTGCGTGGACGTCAACCCGTATTAGCCCTTCTCGAGCAAGAGTAGCGTTTGGAAAACCTCAATTGTGACCGGCCTAAAGTCTCGCGCTAATTCGTTAAATTCGAGCTTCAGTTAACCTGTTAATTGCAAAAGACTCGCTATCTTCTACATTTCCATCTTTTCTGTTCTTTGCTAAATCTTGTCATTTCGTGAATAGACATTTTTATGCAGTTCCATTTTCCTTAAT
The DNA here is from genome assembly GCF_021155785.1 of Neodiprion fabricii. NCBI lineage: Eukaryota > Metazoa > Arthropoda > Insecta > Hymenoptera > Diprionidae > Neodiprion > Neodiprion fabricii. The sequence continues at coordinate 34,315 of NW_025791602.1, forward strand.
TAAATCCAAGTTCGGCCCTGATTCAAACCGAATCAGGTAATCTTAAGTAATAATAATAATAATACACTATCATTTTTCAATAAATAAATCGTTCCAATTAATTTCATTATACATTAAAATCAGAAAACAGACACTTTCAATTATAACTCTCGGTAACAAGATATCACTCTAAATTCACAAAGACTTAGTGACCAACGTTCTGCATCACTCGATTCATCAACTATTCCAAATTTGAGGTGAGGCCCCTGATCCAGCATTCCACCGACGCAGACCGACACGATCCGACGGCTCTCAATCTCGCCGACCGATTCACCCAAAAGCTAAGTCAATCCGAGTGTAAATCTTCTAAATTAGACGAATTCTTGTTCACCTTGATAATCAAAATTCCTTCAGTAAATTCACAAAAAAACCAAGCATAGAATTGGTGGCTAGCTTCACTACCCCCAATTAAATTCCACTTATTGTTTCCAAGAATTTACAAATAAGACTAAACGATTAAATATATATATATTATAAATATATATATATATATTATATTAAACGATTTAAGATAATCTAAAAAGAGAGATACAATACAATACAATACAATACAATATTCACGACCAGCTAGTTATAACCATCGTTCAGAATAGATGTTCCTGGTACCAAATAATAATATCCATTAGAATAAAACAACACACGATTTGTATAAACTTGAATATTTCATAAATTGTTATTTTTGGCTCATATACATATTTATCACCATCGATTGTTACCAGATATTTCAATAGCGAAATTGAACCAGAATATATTTCATCTTTTACCAGTCAAATCTTTTTAAACATTTATTTTGAGCGACCCTCTTCCCATTTTCTTTATTATAAATAGCCTCAACTATTTAAACAAACCTCACAGACCTGTACAGGTCTATAGCAACACGATCCTACAAATTACCGGCTTACCGGAAGGTAAGTCTTTCTTTTAGTTTAATTATTATTCATTGTCGTTACGTGGGAGCTAGATTATTCAATTAATCATCAACTACCACCGCTCAGTTTCACCCTCACCCCCACGTAACACAAGAAAAAATTTTTTTTTCCAATTTCTTATTTTTTCAAAGTAAATTGAAAATAATAATATACATATATATATATATAGATTTGTATATATATATATATATATATATATACATATACATATATATATATAGATATATGTGTATATATATATTTGTATATATTTATATTATACATCAATATAAAAAAATATAACTGAAGGTAATTGAGGTAAATAACGTAATAAAATGAATAATAATTGTAGACGAAGATGGGAAGAATTATAAAAAAATGAAATAAAATGAAAAACAAGCGAATCATCAAAAATATTTAGGATTTTACTGATGATTATACATGATTTTAAGAAATTGAAAAATCGTGGAAAAAAATTTTTTTTTCAATTATTCATTTTTCGAAAGTAAATTGAAAATTATAGTGTACATAGGTATATGTATATGTATATATACATATGTATACATATATATATATATATATAAATACATATGTATATATTTATTTGTCTATATTTATATTATACATTGATATGACGCAATATAAATGGAGGTAATTGAGGTTAATAATGTAATAAAATGGAAAACATTCGTGAATCGAAAAAATTACAATAAAATGAAACAGAATGAAATATATGCCAATCATCAAAAATATTTAGGATTTTTCCGATGATTATGCATAATTTTAAAAAATTGAAATATTGTGGAAAAAATTTTTTTTTCAATTTTCCATTTTTTAAAAGTAAATCGAAAATTATAACATACATAGGTATATAAATATGTATATATACATATATATTCATATATACATATACACATACATATGTATATATTTATTTGTATATATTTATATTATACATTGATATGACGGAATATAAATGAAGGTAATTGAGGTTAATTATGTCATAAAATGGAAAATAATTGTAAATGTGAAAAATTATAATAAAATTAAATAAAATGAAAAATATGCGAATTATCAAAAATATTTAGGATTTTTCTGATGATTATACATGATATTAAAAAATTGAAACATTGTGGAAAAAAATTTTTTTTTTCAATTTCTCATTTCTCAAAAGTAAATCGAAAATCATAATATACAAAGGCATATATGTATGTATATATATGTATACTTATATATATATATATGTATATATATATTTACATATATTTATATTATACATTATTATGATAGAATATAAATGGAGGTAATTGAGGTAAATAATGTAATAAAATGAAAAATAATTGTGAATGAAAAAAATCATAAAAAAATGAAATAAAATAAAAAATGAGCGAATCATCAAAAATATTAAGGATTTTTCTGATGATCTTACATGATTTTAAAAAATTGGAACATTGTGGAAAAAAAATTTTTTTTCAATTTCTCATTTTCCAAAAGTAAATTGAAAATTATAATATACATAGGTATATGTATATGTATATATACATATATATACATATATATATATATATATACATAAATACATATGTATACATATATATTTGTATATATTTATATTATACATTGATATGACGCAATATAAATGGAGGTAATTGAGGTTAATAATGTAATAAAATGGAAAATAATTGTGAATGGAAAAAATTATGTAGAAATGAAATAAAATAAAAGATAAGCGAATCATCAAAAATATTTAGGATTTTTCTGATGACTATACATGATTTTAAAAAATTGAAACATTGTGGAAAAAAACTTTTTTTTACGATTTCCCATTTTTCAAAAGTAAATTGGAAATTATGATATACAAAGGTATATATATATGTATATATACATATATATACATATATATATATATATAAATACATATGTATATATTTATTCGTATATATTTATATTATACATTGATATGACGCAATATAAATGAAGGTAATTGAGGTTAATAATGTGATAAAATGGAAAATAATAGTGAATGGAAGAAATTACAAAATAATGAAACTGAATAAAAAATATGCCAATCTTTAAAAATATTTAGGATTTTTCCGATGATTATGCATGATTTTAAAAAATTGAAACATTGTGGAAAAAAATTTTTTCTTTCAATTTCCCATTTTTCAAAAGTAAATTGAAAATTATAATATACACAGGTATATATATATGTATATATACATGTATATACATATATATATATACATAAATACTTATGTATGTATTTATTCGTATATATTTATATTATACATTGATATGACGCGATATAAATGAAGGTAATTGAGGTTAATAATGTCATAAAATGCAGAACAATTGTGAATGGAAAAAATTACAAAAAAATGAAACAGAATTGAAAATATGCCAATCATCAAAAATATTCAGGATTTATCCGATGATTATACATAATTTTAAAAAATTGAAATATCGTGGAAGAAATTTTTTTTTATTTTCCCATTTTTTGAAAGTAAATCGAAAATTATAATATACATAGGTATATAAATATGTATATATACATATATATACATATATATATATATATACATACATATATATATATATTTAATTGTATATATTCATATTATACATTAATATGCCGGAATATGAATAAAGGTAATTAAGGTCAATAATGTAATAAAATGGAAAATAATTGTGTATGGAAAAAATTATAAAAAAATGAAATGAAATGAAAAATAAGCGAATCATCAAAAATATTTAGGATTCTTCTGATGATTATACATAATTTTAAAAAATTGAAATATTGTGGAAGGAATTTTTTTTTAATTTCCCATTTTTTGAAAGTAAATCGAAAATTTTAATATACATAGGTATACAAATATGTATATATACATATATATACATATATATATATATATACATACATATGTATATATTTATTTGTGTATATTTATATTATACATTAATATGACGGAATATAAATAAAGGTAATTGAGGTTAATAATGTAATGAAATGAAAAATAATTGTGAATGGAAAAAATTATAGAAAAATAAAATAAAATAAAAAATAAGCGAATCATTAAAAATATTTAGGATTTTTCTGATGATTATACATGATTTTGAAAAATTGAAACATCGTGGAAAAAAATTTTTTTTTTGGATTTCTCATTTTTCAAAAGTAAATTAAAAATTATAATATACATAGGTATGTGTATATGTTTATATAAATGTATATACATGTATATATATATATATATATAAATACATATGTATATATTTATTTGTATATATTTATATTATACATTGATATGACGCAACATAAATGAAGGTAATTGAGGTCAATGATGTAATAAAATGGAAAATAATTGTGAATGGAAAAAATTACAAAAAAATGAAACAGAATAAAAAATATGTTAATCTTTAAAAATATTTAGGATTTTTCCGATGATTATACATGATTTTAAAAAATTGAAACATCGTGGAAAAAAATTTTTTTTTTCAATTTATCATTTTCCAAAAGTAAATTGAAAATTATAATATACATAGGTATATGTATATGTATATATACATATATATACATATATATATATATATATATATATATAAATACATATGTATATATATATATTTGTATATATTTATATTATACATTGATATGACGCAATATAAATGGAGGTAATTGAGGTCAATAATGTAATAAAATGGAAAATAATTGTGAATGGAAAAAATTACAAAAAAATGAAACAGAATAAAATATATGCCAATCATCAAAAATATTTAGGATTTTTCCGGTAATTATACATAATTTCAAAAAATTGAAATATTGTGGAAGAAATTTTTTTTTTAATTTTCCATTTTTCAAAAGTCAATCGAAAATTATAATATACATAGGTATATAAATATGTATATATACATATATATACATATATATATATATACATACATATGTATATATTTATTTATATATATTTATATTATACATTATTATAATAGAATATAAATGAAGGTAATTTAGGTAGATAATGTGATATAATAAAGAATAATTGTGAATGGGAAAAATTATAAAAAAATAAAATAGAACGAAAAATCAGCGGATAATTAGAAATATCTAGGATTTTTCTAAAAATTATGAATATCTTTGAAAAATTGAAATAATGCAAGAAAAATTTTTTTTTCTCAATTTCTTATTTTTTTAAAGTAAATTGAAAATAATAGTATACATATATTATATGTATATTATCTTAAATATATATGTATATTGATATGTATATATGTAACGTACATATATACATATATCATTATATATAGATATGCATATACATATATCTATATATATATATATACACATATATATGGATATATTTGTATATATATATTTGTATATATTTATATTATACATCAATATGAAAAAAATAACTGAAGGTAATTGAGGTAAATAATGTAATAAAATACAAAATAATTGTGAATAGGAAGAATTATAAAAAAATGAAATGAAATAAAAAATCAGCGAATCACGAAAAATATTCAGGATTTTTCTAATAATTATACATAATTTAGAAAAATTGAAATAATCTGAAAAAAATTTTTTTTTCCTTCCAATTTCCCCTTTTTTAGAAGTAAATTGGAAATCATAATATATATAGGTATGTATATATATATCTATATATATATATATATATATATATATATATATATATATATATACATATATATAGATATATCTGTATATATATATATATTTGTATATATCTATATTATACATTGATATAAAAAAATATAACTAAAGGTAATTGAGGTAAATAATGTAATAAAATGGAAAATAATAGTGAATGGAAAAAATTACAAAAAAATGAAACAGAATAGAAAATATGCCAATCATCAAAAATATTTAGGATTTTTCCGATGATTATACATGATTTTAAAAAATTGAAACATTGTGGAAACAAATTTTTTTTTTCAATTTTCCATTTTTTAAAAGTAAATCGAAAATGATAATATACATAGGTATAGATATATGTATATATACGTATATATACATATATGTATATATACATACAGATGTATATATTTATTTGTATATATTTATATTATACATTAATATGACAAACTATAAATGAAGGTAATTGAGGTTAATTATGTCATAAAATGGAAAATAATTGTGAATGGGAGAAATTCGAAGAAATGAAATGAAATAAAAAATCAGCGAATCATTAAAAATATTTAGGATTTTTCTAATAATTATACACAATTGTGAAAAATTAAAATAATGTGAGGAAAAATTTTTTTTTTCCATTTTCCCAATTCTCAAAAGTAAATTGAAGATTATAATATACATAGGTCATATATATAGGTATATATATATATATATATATATAATCATATCTGTATATATATATTTATGTATATTTATATTATACATTGATATGACGCAATATAAATGATGGTAATTGAGGTTAATAATGTAATAAAATGGAAAATAATAGTGTATGGAAAAAATCACAAAAAAATTGAACATAATAAAAAATAAGCGAATCATCAAAAATATTTAGGATTTTTCCGATGATTATACATGATTTTAAAAAATTGAAACATAGTGGAAAAAAATTTTTTCTTCCGATTTCCCATTTTTCGAACGTAAATTGAAAATTAAAATATACAAAGGTATATATATATGTATATATACATGTATATACATATATATATGTAAATACATATGTATATATTTATTTGTATATATTTATATTATACATTGATATGACGCAATTTAAATGAAGGTAATTGAGGTCAATAATGTAATAAAATGGAAAATAATTGTGAATGGAAAAAATTACAATAAAATGAAACAGAATGAAATATATGCCAATCATCAAAAATATTTAGGATTTTTCCGATGATTATGCATAATTTTAAAAAATTGAAATATTGTGAAAAAATTTTTTTTTCAATTTTCCATTTTTTAAAAGTAAATCGAAAATCATAACATACATAGGTATATAAATATGTATATATACATATATAATTCATATATACATATACACATACATATGTATATATTTATTTGTATATATTTATATTATACATTAATATGACGGAATATAAATGAAGGTAATTGAGGTTAATTATGTCATAAAATGGAAAATAATTGTAAATGTCAAAAATTATAATAAAATTAAATAAAATGAAAAATATGCGAATTATCAAAAATATTTAGGATTTTTTCTGATGATTATACATGATATTAAAAAATTGAAACATTGTGGAAAAAAATTTTTTTTTCAATTTCTCATTTTTCAAAAGTAAATCGAAAATCATAATATACAAAGGTATATATATATGTATATATACATATATATACATATATATATATATATATATACATACATATGTATATTCTTATAATATACATTGATATGACGCAATATGAATAAAGGTAATTGAGGTTATTAATGTAATAATATGGAAAATAATTGTGAATGGAAAAAATTACAAAAAAATGAAACAGAATAAAATATAAGCCAATCATCAAAAATATTTAGGATTTTTCCGATGATTATACATAATTTTGAAAAACTAAAATATTGTGGAAGAAATTTTTCTTTAGAATTTCCATTTTTCAAAAGTAAATCGGAAATTATAATATACATAGGTATATAAATATGTATATATACATATGTATATATATATACATGCATATGTATATATTTATTCATATATATTTATATTACACATTTATATAATAGAATATAAATGAAGGTAATTGAGGAAGATAATGTGATATAATAAAAAATTATTGTGGATGGAAGAAATTATAAAGAAATAAAAAAAAATGAAAAATAAGCGGATAATGAGGAATATTTAGGATTTCTCTAATAATTATGAATAATTTTGAAAAATTGTAATGATGCAGGAAAAATTTATTTTTTTCCAATTTCTTATTTTTTCAAAGTAAATTGGAAATAATAATATACATATATATATATATATATAGATATGTATATATATATATATACATATACATATATAGATATATCTGTATATATATATATTTGTATATATTTATATTATACATTGATATAAAAAAAATTTAACTAAAGGTAATTGAGGTAAATAATGTAATAAAATACTAAATTATTGTGAATGGGAAGAAGTATAAAAAAATGTCATAAAATAAAAAATAAGCGAATAATTGAAAATGTTAGGATTTTTCTGATAATTATACATGATTTTAAAAAATTGAAATATTGTGGGAAAAAATTTTTTTTTTCGATTTCCCTATTTTGTAAAGTAAATTGAAAATTATGATATACACATATATATTCATATAAATATGTATATATATGTATGTATCTATATTCATATATACATATATATGTATATATATATATTTATATATATATATATATATATGTATATATATATATATATATATATATATATATATATATATATATATATGTATATATATATATATATTTATTTGTATGTATTCATATTATACATTATTATCATGAGATATAAATGAAGGTAAATGAGGTAAATAATTTATTAAAATGAAAAATGATTGTGAATCGAAAAAATTATGAAAAAATGAAATGAAATAAAAAATCAGCGAATAATCAAAAATATTTAGGATTTTTCTAATAATTATACATAATTTTCAAAAATTGAAATATTGTGAGGAAAATTTTTTTTTTTTCATTTTCCCATTTTTCGAAAGTAAATTGAAAATTATAATATACGTAGGTTATATATATAGGTATATATATATATATATATATATATATATATATATATATATATATATATATATATATATATATATATATATATATATATATATATATATATATATATATATATATTACATATAAATATATCTGTATATATATACATTTATGTATATTTGTATTATACATTAATATGATGAAATATAAATGAAGGTAATAGAGGTAAATAATGTGATAGAATGAGAAATAATTGTGAATGGAGAAAAATTATAAAAAAATGAAATAAAATGAAAAATAAGCGAATCATCAAAAATATTTAGGATTTTTCTGATGATTATACATGATTTTAAAAAATTGGAACATTGTGGAAAAAAAATTTTTTTTTCAATTTTCCATTTTTTTAAAAGTAAATTGAAAATTATGATAAACATATATATATTCATATATACATGTATATATATATCTATATACTTATATATATATATATATATATATATATATATATATATATATATATATGGATATGTATGTATATATTTATATATATTTATATTATACATTATTATAATGAAATATAAATGAAGGTAATTGAAGTTGATAATGTAATAAAATGGAAAATAATTGTGAATGGATAAAATTATAAAAAAATGAAATAAAATAAGAAATAAGCGAATCATCAGAAATATTTAGGATTTTTCTGATGATTATACATGATTTTAAAAAATTGAAACATCGTGGAAAAAAATTTTTTTTTTCAATTTCTCATTTTCCAAAAGTAAATTGAAAATCATAATATACATAGGTATATGTATATGTATATATACATATATATACATATATATATATATATATATAAATACATATGTATATATTTATTTGTATATATTTATATTATACATTGATATGACGCAATATAAATAAAGGTAATTGGGGTAATAATGTAACAAAAATGGAAAATAATTGTGAATGGAAAAAAATTACAAATATATGAAACAGAATAAAAAATATGCCAATCATCAAAAAATATTCAGGATTTTTCCGATGATCATACAGGATTTTAAAGAATTGAAATATTGTGGGAGAAATTTTTTTTTTAATTTCCCATTTTTTGAAAGTAAATCGAAAATTATGATCTACATATATATATTCATATAAATATGTATATATATGTATGTATCTATATTTATATATACAAATATATATATATATACATATATTATATATATAATTATATATATATATATTTATATATATATATATATATATATATATATATATATATATATATATATATATATATTTGTATATATTTATATTATACATTATTATCATAAGATATAAATGAAGGTAAATGAGGTAAATAATTTATTAAAATGAAAAATGATTGTGAATCGAAAAAATTATGAAAAAATGAAATGAAATAAAAAAATCAGCGAATAATCAAAAATATTCAGGATTTTTCTAATAATTATACATAATTCTGAAAAATCGAAATATTGTGAGGAAAATTTTTTTTTTCCATTTTCCCATTTTTCAAAAGTTAATTGAAAATTATGATATACATAGGTTATATATATAGGTATATATATATATATATAGATATATCTGCATATATATATATTTATGTATATTTATATTATACATTAATATGATAAAATATGAATGAAGGTAATTGAGGTAAATAATGTGATAGAATGAGAAATAATTGTGAATGGAAAAAATTATAAAAAAATGAAATAAAATGAAAAATAAGCGAATCATCAAAATATTAAGGATTTTTCTGATGATTATACCTGATTTTAAAAAATTGAAACATAGTGGAAGAAAATTTTTTTTTTTTAATTATTCATTTTTCGAAAGTAAATTGAAAATTTTAATATATATAGGTATATACATATACATATATATATAGATATATCTGTATATATATATTTATATATATTTATAGTATACATTAATATGATGAAATATGAATGGAGGTAATCGGGGTAAATAATGTAATAAAATGAAAAATAATTGTGAATGGTAAAAAACCATAAAAAAATGAAATAAAATAAGAAATAAGCGAATCATCAAAGATATTTAGGATTTTTCTGATGATTTTACATGATTTTGAAAAATTGGAACATTGTGGAAAAGAAATTTTTTTTTCAATCTCCAGTTTTTTAAAAGTAAATTGAAAATTATGATATACATATATATATTCATATATACATGCATATATGTATATCTAAATTATATATATGCATATATGTATATATATATATATATATATATATATATATATATATATATATATATATATATATGGATATGTATGTATATATTTATATATCTACATTATACATCATTATGATAAAATATAAATAAAGGTAATCGAAGTTGATAGTGTGATGAAATCGAAAATAATTGTGAATGGAAAAAAATTATAAAAAAATAAAATAAAATAAAAAATAAGCGAATTATCAAAAATACTTAGGATTCTTTTGATGATTATACATAATTTTGAAAAATTGAAACATCGTAGAAAAAAATTTTTTTTTTCAATTTCTCATTTTTCAAAAGTAAATTGAAAATTATAATATACATAGGTATAGTATATGTATATATACATATATATACATACATATATATAAATATGAATACATATGTATATATTTATTTGTATATATTTATATTATACATTGTTATGACGCAATATAAATGAAGGTAATTGAGGTTAATAATGTAATAAAATGGAAAATAATAGGGAATGGAAAAAAATTACAAAAAAATGGAACAGAATAAAAAATATGCCAATCATCAAAAATATTTAGGATTTTTTCGATGATTATACATGATTTTAAAAAATTGAATCATTGTGGAAAAAAATTTTTTCTTCCAATTTTCCATTTTTCAAAAGTAAATTGAAAATGATAATATACATAGGTATAGATATATGTATCTATACGTATATATACATATATATATATATACATACAGATGTATATATTTATGTGTATATATTTATATTATACATTAATATGACGGAATATAAATGAAGGTAATTGAGGTTAATTATGTAATAAAATGGGAAATGATTGTGGATGGGAAAAATTACAAAAAAATGAAATAGAATGAAAAAATCAGCGAATGATTAAAAATATTCAGGATATTTTTCTAATAATTATACACAATTTTGAAAAATTAAAATAATGTGAAAAAAATTTTTTTTTTTCATTTTCCCATTTCTCAAAAGTGAATTGAAAATTAAAATATACATAGGTTATATATATAGGTATATATATATATATATATATATATATATATATATATAATTATATCTGTATATATATATTTATATTATACATTAATATAACAAAATATGAATGAAGGTAATTGAGGTAAATAATGTAATAGAATGAGAAATAATTGTAAATGGAAAATATTATAGAAAAATGAAATGAAATGAAAAATAAGCGAACCATCAAAAATATTTAGGATTTTTCTGATGATTATACATGATTTTGAAAGATTGAACCATTGTGGAAAAAAATTTTTTTTTTCAATTTGCCATTTTTTAAAAGTGAATTGAAAATTATAATATACATAGGTATATATATGTATATATACATATATATACATATATATATATACATGCATACATATGTATGTATTTATTTGTATATATTTATATTATA
>NW_025791603.1:40000-42863 GCF_021155785.1 Neodiprion fabricii
AGAGGCGATGCGCGGCGTCCCGGAGTCGATACGGGCCGACGGGACTTGTGAAAATTTCGGTTCGAGACGAGCGAAGGGCGATGCGCGGCGTCCCGGAGTCTATACGGGCCGACGGGAATCGATGAAGTTTCGTTCCGAGTCGACCGAGAGGCGATGCGCGGCGTCCCGGAGTCGATACGGGCCGACGGGACTTGTAAAAATTACGGTCCGAGTCGACCGAAAGGCGATGCGCGGCGTCCCGGAGTCGATCCGGGCCGACGGGACTTGTGAAAATTTCGGTCCGAGACGAGCGAAAGGCGATGCGCGGCGTCCCGGAGTCTATACGGGCCGACGGGACTCGATGAAGTTTCGTTCCGAGTCGACCGAGAGGCGATGCGCGGCGTCCCGGAGTCGATACGGGCCGACGGGACTTGTGAAAATTTCGGTTCGAGACGAGCGAAGGGCGATGCGCGGCGTCCCGGAGTCTATACGGGCCGACGGGACTTGTGAAAATTTCGGTTCGAGACGAGCGAAAGGCGATGCGCGGCGTCCCGGAGTCGATACGGGCCGACGGGACTTGTGAAAATTTCGTTCCGAGTCGACCGAGAGGCGATGCGCGGCGTCCCGGAGTCGATACGGGCCGACGGGACTTGTGAAAATTTCGGTTCGAGACGAGCGAAAGGCGATGCGCGGCGTCCCGGAGTCTATACGGGCCGACGGGACTCGATGAAGTTTCGTTCCGAGTCGACCGAGAGGCGATGCGCGGCGTCCCGGAGTCGATACGGGCCGACGGGACTTGTGAAAATTTCGGTCCGAGTCGACCGAGAGGCGATGCGCGGCGTCCCGGAGTCTATACGGGCCGACGGGACTCGATGAAGTTTCGTTCCGAGTCGACCGAGAGGCGATGCGCGGCGTCCCGGAGTCGATACGGGCCGACGGGACTTGTGAAAATTTCGGTTCGAGACGAGCGAAGGGCGATGCGCGGCGTCCCGGAGTCTATACGGGCCGACGGGACTTGTGAAAATTTCGGTTCGAGACGAGCGAAAGGCGATGCGCGGCGTCCCGGAGTCGATACGGGCCGACGGGACTTGTGAAAATTTCGTTCCGAGTCGACCGAGAGGCGATGCGCGGCGTCCCGGAGTCGATACGGGCCGACGGGACTTGTGAAAATTTCGGTTCGAGACGAGCGAAAGGCGATGCGCGGCGTCCCGGAGTCTATACGGGCCGACGGGACTCGATGAAGTTTCGTTCCGAGTCGACCGAGAGGCGATGCGCGGCGTCCCGGAGTCGATACGGGCCGACGGGACTTGTGAAAATTTCGGTCCGAGTCGACCGAGAGGCGATGCGCGGCGTCCCGGAGTCGATACGGGCCGACGGGACTTGTAAAAATTTCGGTCCGAGTCGACCGAAAGGCGATGCGCGGCGTCCCGGAGTCGATACGGGCCGACGGGACTTGTAAAAAATTACGGTCCGAGTCGACCGAAAGGCGATGCGCGGCGTCCCGGAGTCGATACGGGCCGACGGGACTTGTAAAAATTACGGTCCGAGTCGACCGAAAGGCGATGCGCGGCGTCCCGGAGTCGATACGGGCCGACGGGACTTGTAAAAATTACGGTCCGAGTCGACCGAAAGGCGATGCGCGGCGTCCCGGAGTCGATACGGGCCGACGGGACTTGTGAAAATTTCGGTCCGAGTCGACCGAGAGGCGATGCGCGGCGTCCCGGAGTCGATACGGGCCGACGGGACTTGTAAGAATTTCGGTCCGAGTCGACCGAAAGGCGATGCGCGGCGTCCCGGAGTCGATACGGGCCGACGGGACTTGTGAGAATTTCGGTCCGAGTCGACCGAAAGGCGATGCGCGGCGTCCCGGAGTCGATACGGGCCGACGGGACTTGTAAAAATTTCGGTCCGAGTCGACCGAAAGGCGATGCGCGGCGTCCCGGAGTCGATACGGGCCGACGGGACTTGTAAAAATTACGGTCCGAGTCGACCGAAAGGCGATGCGCGGCGTCCCGGAGTCGATACGGGCCGACGGGACTTGTAAAAATTACGGTCCGAGTCGACCGAAAGGCGATGCGCGGCGTCCCGGAGTCGATACGGGCCGACGGGACTTGTAAAAATTTCGGTCCGAGTCGACCGAAAGGCGATGCGCGGCGTCCCGGAGTCGATCCGGGCCGGGAGCCTGTCGGAACATCGTCAAATGAGCCTCGGTTAATTTCGACAAAGTTCCCGGAGTTCAAAATTTTTTTCGATAGCCCGCGGAGGTTTCGCCCCGTAAGCCGACCGTGCTACCACCGTACCGGCGCCGACGTCCTAGCGGCCAGGCTCCTACTAGTAAGAGGAGCGAGTCGGTCGGGCCGGTCTCCCGTCGTCCGCCTGCTACGCCGTACCGGTACGTGCTCGAGCACGATACGTACGTCGGCGTAGACCAGGAGCGGGCGTTCGCGGACCGTTCCGTGCCTCGTACCAAAGAAACTACGCGACTCGCGTTGTTTCATCTATCGTCACTGCATTACCGCGGGTCGGTGTCTCAGACCGAATGGCCCTTGACGCGGTACCAAGAAGTTCGGCTCTCCGTGAAACACGGAAGGCTGAACGCTCCAACGCACGCGTCAACTCGCTTCTTTCCGAGCGTACACTCAAAGACCAGAGACGTTATAACAACGTATCCCAGACGCTTTCAATCTAGCCGACGGGTACGGGAGATCGTTCGAACGCTTATAAGCCGAGTGTCGAGGTGGCGGCACACGGAACCGGGGCTGCCTGCGTGCAGTCCCGAAACACACAGTAGACGCGCGGCCGACCGGGCTACGAGACCCGGTCGGCGATGGGTGGCGCACGTCCGAGCCGAGATTTTGTATCGAAGCTCCCTGGTTGATCCTGC
>NW_025791604.1:0-25000 GCF_021155785.1 Neodiprion fabricii
ATTATTCACATCAATTACCTTCATTTATATTCCATTATATGAATGTATAATATAGATATATATGAATATACATATATACATATATATTTTCATGATTATATATAAATATCTATATATACATATATATATACATATATACAAATATATATATGTATATTGTAATTTTCAATTCAATTTCAAAAACAGGGTAATAAAAAAAAAAAAAAATTCTTTTCACATCATTTCAATTCTTCAAAATTATGTATAATCATCAGAAAAATCCCAAATATTTTTATTTATTTGCGTATTTTTATTTGTTTTTTGATGATTTTTCCATTCACAATTATTTTTCATTTTATCACATTATCTACCTCAATTACCTTTATTCATTTTCCATTATATAAATGTATAGTATAGATATATATGAATATATATATACATATATTTCTTCATATATATATATATATATATATATATATATATATATATATATATATATATATATATATACATATATATATGTATATATTATCATAGAATAAATATATGTATGTGAATATATATATGTATATTATAATTTTCAATTTACTTTCAAAAAAAGGAAAATTGAGAAAAAAATTTTTTTCCACAACATTTCAATTTTTTAAGATTATGTATCATCATCAGAGAAATCCCAAATATTTTTATTCGTTCGCGTATTTTAATTTTTTTTTTTTTTTTTGATGATTTTTCGATTCACAATAATCTTTTATTTTATCACATTATTTACCTCAATTACCTTCATTCATATTCCATTATATGAATGTATGGTATAGATATATATGAATATATATATACACACATATATCTATATATATGTATATATATACACATATATATATATATATACATATAGAAAAAATATATATATATGAATATACATATGTATATTATAATTTTCAATTTACTTTTAAAAAAAGGGAAATTGAAAAAAAATTTTTTTTCCACAACATTCCAATTTTTTAAAATTATGTAAAATTATCAGAAAAATCCCAAATATATTTATCTATTCGCTTATTTTCTATTTTATTTTTTTTTATGAATTTTCCATTCACAATTATTTTTCATTTTATCACATTATTTACATCAATCACCTCCATTTATATTCCATTATATAAATGTATAATATAGATATATACATAAATATATATATATACATATTTATCTATATATATATATATGTGTATATATCTATATGCATATATATCTAAACATATGAAAATATATATATATATATGAATATATATGTATATTATGATTTTCAATTTACTTTGGTAATAAAAGTAAATTGAAAAAAAAAAATTTTTCCGCAACATTCCAATTTTTTAAAATTATGTATAATTAATAGAAAAATCCCAAATATTCCTATTTATTCGCTTATTTTCTGTATGATTTTCCTTTTATGATTTTTCTATTTACAATTATTCTTTATTTTATTACATTATTTACCTCAATGACCTTCATTCATTTTCCATTATATAAATGTATAGTATAGATATATATGAATATATATATACATATATTTCTATATATATATATATATGAATATATATATGTATATTATAATTTTCATTTTACTTTTAAAAAAAGGGAAATTGAGAAACAAATTTTTTTCCACAACATTCCAATTTTTTAAAATTATGTGAAATTATTACAAGAATCCCAAATATTTTTGTTTATACGTTCATTTTGCATTTTATTTTTTTTTCGATTTTTCCATTTACAATTATTCTTTATTTTATCACATTATTTACCTCGATTACCTTTATTCATATTCCATTTTATAAATGTATAATATGGATTTATATGAATATATATATACGTATATATCTATATATATATATATATATACACACATATGATTATATATATATGTAGATTATAATTCTCGATTCACCTTCAAAATCGGGGAAATTTGAAAAAAAATATTCTTCACATCAATTCAATTTTTCAAAATTATGTATAATCATCAGAAAAATCCTAAATATTTTTGATTATTCGCTTATCCTTCATCTTATCTTTTTTTTCATGATTATACCATTCCTAATTATTTTTTATTCCATCACATTATTCACCTCAATTGCCTTCATTTATATTTCATTATATGAATGTATAATACAGATATATATGAATATATATATATATATATATATATATATTTATATATATATATATATATATGTGTATATATTTTTATAAGTATATACATGTAGATATATATACATATATACATATATGTATATACACACATATATATATATATACATGTATACAAATATATATATGTATATTATAATTCTCAATTCACTTTTGAAATTAGGGAAATTCGAAAAAAAATTTTTTTTTCACATCATTTCAATTTTTTAAAATTATGTATAATCATCAGAAAAATCCCGAATGTTCTTATTCATTTGCTTGTTTCTTATATAATTTTTTTCTTATGATTTTTCCATTCACAATTATTTTTCATTTCATCACATCATCTACCTCAATTACCTTCATTTATATTCTATTATATAAATGTACAACATAGATATATATAAATATATATATATATATGTGTATATATATATATATACATATATATATGTATATACACATATACTTATACATACATATATATAAATATATATATGTATATTATCATTTTCAATCTACTTCCAAGAAAAGGGAAATTAAAAAAAAAATTTTTTTCCACAACATTCCGATTTTTTAAAATTATGTAAATTTATCAGAAAATCCCAAATATTCTTATACATTCGCTTATTTTCTATTTTATTTTTTCTTCATGATTTTTCCATTTACAATTATTTTTTATTTTGTCACATTATTTACATGAATTACCTTCATTTATATTCCATTACACAAATGTATACTATAGATATATATGAATATATTTACACATATATATCTATATATATATATGTATATATAGACATATAAATATATATATATATATATGTATGTGATAACTTTCAATTTACTTTCAAAAAAAGGGAAATTGAAAAAAAATTTTTTTTCCACAACATCCCAATTTCTTAAAATTATGTATAATCATCAGAAAAATCCCGAATGTTTTCATTCATTTGCTTGTTTTTTATTTATTTTTTTTTTTATGATTTTTCCACTTACAATTATTTTTTATTTCATCACATTATTGACCTCAATTACCTTCATTTATATTCCATTATATGAATGTATTATATAGATTTATATGGATATACATATATACATATACATCTTCATAATTATATATAAATATATATATATACATATATATAAATATATATATGTATATTATAATTTTCAATTTACTTTCAAAAAAAGGGTGATAAAAAAAAAAAATTCTTTTCACATCATTTCAATTTTTCAAAATTATGCATAATCATCAGAAAAATCCCAAATATTTTTATTTATTTGCGTATTTTTATTTGTTTTTTGATGATTTTTCCATTCACAATTATTCTTTATTTTATCACATTATCTACCTCAATTACCTTAATTCATTTTCCATTATATAAATGTATAGTATAGATATATATGAATATATATATACATATATTTCTGTATATATGTATATATATTTGTATATATATATATACATACATATATATATATATATATATATATATATATATATATATATATATATATACATATATATATATATATATTTATATAGAAAAAATATATGTATATGAATATATATATGTATATTATAATTTTCAATTTACTTTTAAAAAAAGGGAAATTGAGAAAAAAAATTTTTTCCACAACATTTCAATTTTTTAAGATTATGTATCATCATCAGAAAAATCCCAAATATTTTCATTTGTTCGCGTATTTTTATTTTATTTTTTTTTTATGAATTTTCCATTCACAATCATTTTTTATTTTATCACATTATTCACATCAATTACCTTCATTTATATTCCATTATATAAATGTATAATATAGATATATATAAATATATATATATATACATGTATATCTATATATATATATGTACGTATATCTATATGCATATATATCTAAACATATGAAAATATATACATATATATATATGAATGTATATATGTATATTATGATTTTCAATTTACTTCGGAAATAAAAGTAAATTAGAAAAAAATTTTTCCACAACATTCCAATTTTTTGAAATTATGTATAATTAATAGAAAAATCCCGAATATTCTTATTCATTCGCTTATTTTCTGTTTGATTTTTCTTTTAAGATTTTTCTATACACAATTATTCTTTATTTTATCACATTATTTACCTCAATTACCTCTATTCATATTCCATTATATAAATGAATAATATAGATTTATATGAATATACATATATACATATATATCTTTATGATTATATATAAATATATATATATATATATACATATCTATATACATTTATATAAATATATATATGTATATTATAATTTTTAATTTAATTTTAAAAACAGGGTAATAAAAAAAAAAAAAATTCTTTTTCCATCATTCCAATTTTTCGAAATTATGTATAATCATCAGAAAAATCCCAAATATTTTTATTTATTCGCGTATTTTTATTTTTTTTTTGATGATTTTTCAATTCACAATTATTCTTTATTTTATCACATTATATACCTCAATTACCTTTATTCATTTTCCATTATATAAATGTATAATATAGATACATATGAATATACATATATTCATATATATCTTTATGAATATATATGAATATATATATATATACATATATATATATATATATATATAAATATATATATGTATATTATAATTTTCAATTTACTTACAAAAAAAAGGGAAACTAAAAAAAAAATTTTTTCCCACAACATTCCAATTTTTTAAAATTATGTATCATCATCAGAAAAATCCCAAATGATTCTATTCATCTGCTTGTTTTTTATTTATTTTTTTTCAATGATTGTTCCATTTACAATTATTTTTCATTTTATCACATTATTTACCTCAATTACCTTCATTCATTTTCTATTATATAGATGTATAGTATAGATATATATGAATATATGTATACATATATTCCTATATATATATATATACATATATATATATATATTTATATAGAAAAAATATATCCATATATGAATATATATATATGTATATTATAATTTTCGATTTACTTTCAAAAAAAGGGAAATTGAGAAAAAAATTTTTTTCCGCAACAATCCAATTTTTTAAAATTATGTGAAATTATTAGAAAAATCCCAAATATTTCTATTTATACGTTTATTTTGCATTTTATTTTTTTTTATGATTTTTCCATTTACAATTATTCTTTATTTTATCACATTATTTACCTCGATTACCTTTATTCATATTCCATTATATAAATGTATAATATGGATTTATATGAATATATATATACGTATATATCTATATATATATATGCATACATTCATATATATATATATGTATATATATATATGTATATATATATTTATCAACACATATATATATATATATATATATACATATATATGATAATATATATATGTATATTTGAATTCTCAATTCACTTATTTTTTAATTCAATTTTTTTTTTCTATGAATTTTCCATTGACAATTATTTTTTATTCGACCACATTTTTCTTGTCGCTTACCTTCATTTTTGTTTCATTATATAAATGTATAATATAGATAAATATAAATATATATATGTACATATATATAAATATATATATATACATGTATATACATATATATCTATATATATATATCTGTACATATATATATGTATGTATATATGAACATATAAAAATATATATATATTTATATATTTATATAAATATATATATAAATAAATATATGTATAATATAATTTTCAATTTACTTACAAAAAAAGGGAAATTGAAGAAAAAATTTTTTTCCACAACATCCCAATTTTTCAAAATTATTTGAAATTATTAGAAAAATCCCAAATATTTTTATTTATACGTTTATTTCGCATTTTATTTTTTTTTATGATTTTTCCATTTACAATTATTCTTTATTTTATCACATTATTTACCTCGATTACCTTTATTCATATTCCATTATATAAATGTATGAAATGGATTTATATGAATATATATATACGTATATATCTATATATATATATATATATATATATATATATATATATATATATATATATATATATATATATATATATATATATATATATATATATATATATATATATGTATATATATATTTATCAACACATATATATATATATATATGATTATATATATACATATATATGATCATATATATATGTATATTATAATTCTCAATCTACCTTTAAAATTAGGGAAATCAAAAAAAAATTCTTTTCACATCATTCCAATTTTTCAAAATTATGTATAATCATCAGAAAAATCCCAGATATTTTCAATCATTCGCTTATTTTTTATTTTTTTTATGATGATTTTTCAATTCACAATTATTCTTTATTTTATCACATTATTCACCTCAATTACCTTCATTCATTTTCCATTATATAAATGTATAGTATAGATATATATGAATATATATATACATATATTTCTATATATATATATATATATATATATATATATATATCTATATAGAAAAAATATATATATATATATGAATATATATATGTATATTATAATTTTCAATTTACTTTTAAAAAAAGGGAAATTGAGAAAAAAATTTTTTCCCACAACATCCCAATTTTTTAAAATTACGTGAAATTATTAGAAAAATCCCAAATAATTTTATTTATACGTTTCTTTCGCATTTTATTTTTGTTAATGATTTTCCCATTCACAATTATTCTTTATTTTATCACATAAATTACCTCGATTACCTTCATTCATATTTCATTATATAAATGTATATTATGGATTTATATGAATATATATATATACGTATATATCTATATATATATTTATTAACACATATATATATATATATATAGACATATATATGATTACATATATATGTATATTATAATTCTCAATTTACCTTTAAAATCAGGGAAATTAAAAAAAAAATTTTTTCCACATCAATTCAATTTTTTGAAATTATGCATAATCATCAGAAAAATCCCGAATGTTCTTACTCATTTGCTTGTTTTTTATATAATTTTTTTCTTATGATTTTTCCATTCACAATTATTTTTCATTTCATCACATCATCTACCTCAATTACCTTCATTTATATTCTATTATATAAATGTACAACATAGATATATATAAATATATATATATGTGTGAATATATATATATATACATATATATATGTATATACACGTATACATATACATACATATATATAAATATATATATGTATATTATCATTTTCAATCTACTTCCAAGAAAAGGGAAATTAAAAAAAAAATTTTTTTCCACAACATCCCAATTTTTTAAAATTATGTATAATCATCAGAAAAATCCGGAATGTTTTCATTCATTCGCTTGTTTTTTATTTAATTTTTTTTTCATGATTTTTCCATTTACAATTATTTTTTATTTCATAACATTATTTACCTCAATTACCTTCATTTATATTCCATTATATGAATGTATTATATAGATTTATATGGATATACATATATACATATACATCTTTATGATTATATATAAATATATATATATACATATATATACATATATATATAAATATATATATGTATATTATAATTTTCAATTTACTTTCAAAAAAAGGGTAATATAAAAAAAAAAATTCTTTTCACATCATTTCAATTTCTCAAAATTATGTATAATCATCAGAAAAATCCCAAATATTTTTAATCATTCGCTTATTCTTTATTTTATCTTATTTTTCATGATTATACGATTTCCCATTATTTTTTATTCCATCACATTATTCACCTCAATTGCCTTTATTTATATTTCATTATATAAATGTATAATATAGATATATATGAATATATATATATATATATATACATATATATCTATGTATACATATATATGTGTATATATATCTATATGTATATACATTTGAATATATATATATATATATATATATATATATATATATATATATATATATATATATATATATATATATATGTATATATATATGTATATATATCAATTCATATATATATTCATATATATATATTTTTATATGTTTATATATACATATATATATATGTATATACACATATATATATATATACATATATACATAAATATATGTATGTATATTATAATTTTCAATTTACTTACAAAAAAAGGGAAATTGAAAAAAAAATTTTTCTTACAACATCCCAATCTTTTAAAATTATGTAAAATTATCGGGAAAATCCCAAATATTTTTATTTATTTGCTAATTTTCTATTTTATTTTTATTTTCCATGAATTTTCCATTACCAATAATTTTTTATTTTATCACATTTTTTTTATCAATTACCTTCATTTTTGTTTCATTATATAAATGTATAATATAGATAAATATAAATATAAATATGTGCATATATATAATATATATATATATATATATATATGTATATACATATATATCTATAGATATATATATGTATATATATATATGTATGTATATATAAACATATAAAAATATATATATATATATATAAATATATATATAAATATATATATGTATATTATAATTTCCAATTTACTTACAAAAAAAGGGAAATTGGAGAGAAAATTTTTTTCTACAACATCCCAATTTTTCGAAATTATGTGAAATTATTGGAAAAATCCCAAATATTTTTATTTATACGTTTATTTTGCATTTTTTTTTTTATGATTCTTCCATTCACAATTATTCTTTATTTTATCACATTATTTACCTCGATTACCTTTATTTATATTCCATTATATAAATGTATAATATGGATTCATACGAATATAAATATACGTATATATCTATATATATATATATATACATACATATTTATATATATAGATATATATATATATATATATATATATATGTATATATATATTTATCGAAACACATGTATATATATATATATATACATATACATGATTATATATATATGTATATTATAATTCTTAATTCACCTTTAAAATTAGGGTAATTAAAAAAATTCTTTTCACATCATTTCAATTCTTCAAAATCATGTGTAATCATCAGAAAAATCCTAAATATTTTTAATCATTCGCTTATTTTTTTTTTTCATTTTTTTTCTCATGATTTTTCCTTTCACAATTATTTTTTATTCCATCACATTATTTACATGAATTACCTTCATTCATATTCCATGACATTAATGTATAATATGGATTTATATGAATATATATATACGTACGTGTCTATATATATATATATATCTATACATATATATGTATATATATATATATATATATATATATATGTATATATATTTATCAACACATATATATATATATATACATATATATGATTATATATATATGTATATTATAATTCTCAATTTACCTTTATAATCAGGAAAATTTGAAAAAAAAAATTTTTTTCACATCAATTCAATTTTTTAAAATTATGTATAATCATCAGAAAAATCCTAAATATTTTTAATCAGTCGCTTATTCTTCATCCTATCTTTTTTTTCATGATTATACCATTCCTAATTATTTTTTATTTCATCACATTATTCACCTTAATTGCCTTTATTTATATTTCATTCTTTGAATGTATAATATAGATATATATGAATATATTTATATACATATATATCTATACATATATATATGTGTATATATATCTATAAGTACAGGGTGTCCCTAAATTGAGGGACACGGACCAGCGAGCGTGATACCTGACTGAAATGCAACCGAGAATTTCTTTACCGGAAGCTCGTCCGACGCATAGTTTTTGAATTATAAGCGATAGCGTTAGGCCAATCAGAGTGCACCATTTCATCTGGATTTGCCGCCACGGAAATTGCTGTTTTGTTCGTCTGGGCGAATTATTATTATTCGGTTACAAAGTAAATATCGGCACCTCCCCTCACTCGCTGTTGTACCCCTTCTCGAGCGCTGACCTCGGTATTGTTGCCGCGGCACACGCTGCCGGCCGCACACCCACGGACGCACACTCGTGTGTGTGAAACATAAGCGAATGCCCAGCTACACAATACTACGAAACACACATACACGAGTGAAAATAAAAATAAATCTCGAAATAAATCAGCGGATTCAAGATTTAATGTTATAAAACACTTCCAATCATCGATGTATGCATAAAACTAGAGATTTTAGATGATTGATATGCCGTTAGGGTTCATAATTAGTCATTCAGTCAATCTCAATTATGCTTTCCGAACATTTTTTGTGTCTTTGCAACATAACTTTTCCACTAGTTTGAAATTCATCATTGACATCCGATTTTTCAATAATGCGAGGGAACAACTCGTTGAATTGACGTGTCAATAGGTTTGTAAATCAATTACAATTCACCTGAGTTAACACAAAATAACTGAATAAATGGGAATTCACTGAATCACTGAAAATGATAACTGAAATCATGAGAATTATTTGAGATATATCTGAATTAGGAAGAGTTGTAATAAGTCAAGTTACTTTGAATAACTTTAGATTCGTGCCAAAATTTTATGTTTAGAGAGAAAAATAATTAAATTCAAATAAAAAAGTAATTTTGAATCAAGAAGAAGGAAATTTCCAAATACCTGAATTCAAATGAAGCAATTTGAATTTAATAAATCTGTCCGAATTTGAGGAGAAATAATAATTATTATTTGGACCAGAAAAATGAAGTCGAATCACATGAATAAATTCAATTAATTCAACTCAAAAAAATATGAAGTCATTCAAATTCCCAGTTATTTCCTCGTCGATTCAATGTATTCAATGTAATTCAAATAATTCTCATTTATTCAGTTATTTTGTGTTAACTCAGGTGAATTGTAATTGATTTACAAACCTATTGACACGTCAATTCAACGAGTTGTTCCCTCGCATTATTGAAAAATCGGATGTCAATGATGAATTTCAAACTAGTGGAAAAGTTATGTTGCAAAGACACAAAAAATGTTCGGAAAGCATAATTGAGATTGACTGAATGACTAATTATGAACCCTAACGGCATATCAATCATCTAAAATCTCTAGTTTTATGCATACATCGATGATTGGAAGTGTTTTATAACATTAAATCTTGAATCCGCTGATTTATTTCGAGATTTATTTTTATTTTCACTCGTGTATGTGTGTTTCGTAGTATTGTGTAGCTGGGCATTCGCTTATGTTTCACACACACGAGTGTGCGTCCGTGGGTGTGCGGCCGGCAGCGTGTGCCGCGGCAACAATACCGAGGTCAGCGCTCGAGAAGGGGTACAACAGCGAGTGAGGGAGGTGCCGATATTTACTTTGTAACCGAATAATAATAATTCGCCCAGACGAACAAAACAGCAATTTCCGTGGCGGGCGCAAATCCAGATGAAATGGTGCACTCTGATTGGCCTAACGCTATCGCTTATAATTCAAAAACTATGCGTCGGACGAGCTTCCGGTAAAGAAATTCTCGGTTGCATTTCAGTCAGGTATCTCGCTCGCTGGTCCGTGTCCCTCAATTTAGGGACACCCTGTATACATGTAAATATATATGAATATATATATATATATATATATGTATATATATATATAAATTCATGTATATATATATATATATATATATATATATATATATATATATAGATATATATATACTTATATATAAATATATATATGTATATTATAATTTTCAATCTACTTTCAAAAAAAGGAAAATTAAAAAAAAATTTTTTTCACAACATTCCAATTTTTTGAAATTATGTAATATTATCAGAAAAATCCCAAATATTTTTATTCATTCGCTTATTTTCTATTTTATTTTTTTTGAGATTTTTCCATTCACAGTGACTTTTTATTTTATCACATTATTCACATCAATTACCTTCATTTATATTCCATTATATAAATGTATAATATAGATACATATGAATATACATATATACATATATATCTTTATGAATATATATAAATATATATATATATGCATATAAAAAAAATATATATATATGAATATATATATGTATATTTTATTTTCAATTCACTTACAAAAAAAAGGGAAACTAGAAAAAAAATTTTTTCCCACAACATTCCAATTTTTTAAAATTATGTATAATCATCAGAAGAATCCCGAATGTTCTTATTCATTTGCTTGTTTTTGATATAATTTTTTTTTTATGATTTTTCCATTCACAATTATTTTTCATTTCATCACATCATCTACCTCAATTACCTTCATTTATATTCTGTTATATAAATGTACAACATAGATATATATATGTGTATATATATATATATACATATATATATGTATATACACATATACATATACATACATATATATAAATATATATATGTATATTATCATTTTCAATCTACTTCCAAGAAAAGGGAAATTAAAAAAAAAATTTTTTTCCACAACATTCCAATTTTTTAAAATTATGTAAAATTATCAGAAAAATCCCAAATATTCTTATTTATTCGCTTATTTTCTATTTTATTTTTTCTTCATGATTTTTCCATTCACAATTATTTTATATTTTGTCACATTAGTTACATAAATTACCTTCATTTATATTATATCACATAAATGTATAATATAGATATATATAAATATATTCATACATATATATCCATATATATATATGTATATATATATATGTATGTATATATAGACATATAAATACATATATATATATATATGTATGTAATAACTTTCAATTTACTTTCAAAAAAAGGGAAATTAAAAAAAAATTTTTTTTCCACAACATCCCAATTTTTTAAAATGATGTATAATCATCAGAAAAATCCTGAATGTTTTTATTCATTTGCTTGTTTTACATTTAATTTTTTTTTTATGATTTTTCCATTTACAATTATTTTTTATTTTATCACATTAGTTACCTCAATTACCTTCATTTATATGCCATCATATGAATGTATTATATAGATTTATATGGATATACATATATACATATACATCTTCATGATTATATATGAATATATATATATACACATATATATATACATATATATAAATATATATATGTATATTATAATTTTCAATTTACTTTCAACGAAAGAGTGATAAAAAAAGTGATAAAAAAAGGGAAACAAAAAAAAAAAATTTCTTTTCACATCATTTCAATTTTTCAAAATTGTGTATAATCATCAGAAAAATCCCAAATATTTCTATTTATTCGCTTATTTTCTATTTTATTTTTTTTTTTCATGATTTTCCCATTCACAATCATTTTTCATTTCGTCGCATTATTTACCTCAATTGCCCTCATTCATATTTCATTATATAAATGTATAGTATAGATATGTATGAATATATATATATATATACATATATATCTATATATATATGTATGTATATATGTATATATATATATATACATATGAAAAAAATATATATATATGCATATATATATGTATATTATAATTTTCAATTTACTTTCAAAAAAAGGGAAATTGAAAAAAAAATTTTTTTTCACAACATTCCATTTTTTTAAAATTATGTATAATCATCAGAAAAATCCCAAATGTTTTCATTCATTTGCTTGTTTTTTATATAATTTTTTTTCTATGATTTTTCCATTGACAATTATCTTTCATTTTATCACATTATTTACCTCAATTACTTTTATTTATATTCCATTATATAAATGAATAATAAAGATTTATGTGAATATATATATACGTATTAATTTATATATATATATATATATATATACTATATATGTATATATATATTTATTAACACATATATATATACATATACATATATATGATTATATATATATGTATATTATAATTCTCAATTTACCTTTAAAATAAGGGAAATTTGAAAAAAAAATTTTTCTCACATTATTTCAATTTTTTAAAATTATGTATAATCATCAGAAAAATCCCAAATATTTTTAATCATTCGCTTATGCGTCATTTTTTCTTTTTTTTCATGATTATACCATTCCTAATCATTTTTTATTTCATCACATTATTCACCTCAATTGCCTTCATTAATATTTCATTATATGAATGTATAATATAGATATATATGGATATATATATATACATATATATCTATATTTATATATATATATGTGTATATATATCTATGTGCATATATATGTAAATATATATATATATATATATATATATATATATATATATACATATATATATATGTGTATATATACAGATATATATATATATATATATATATATATATATATATATATATATATATATATATATATATATATATATATATATATATATATATATATATATATATTTATATATATGGATATATACGTATATTTATATATTTATACATATCTATATTATACATTTATATAATGGAATATGAATAAAGGTAATTGAGGTGAATCATGTGATAAAATGAAAAATAATCGTGAATGGGAAAATCATAAAAAAAAAAAAAATAAAAAATAAGCGAATATATAAAAATATTTGGGATTTTTCTGATGATTATACATAATTTTAGTAAAATGGAGTGTCGTGAAAAATAATTTTTTTCTAATTTCCCTTTTTTTGAAAGTATATTGAAAATTATAATATACATATATATATTCATATATATATATATGTATACATATATATATATATACAAATATATATGTATATATATATAGATACATATGCACAAATATATATTCATATATATCTATATTATACATTTATATGATGAAATATAAATAAGGGTGATTGAGGTAAATAATGTGATTAAATAAAGAATATTTGTGAATGGAAAAATCATAAAAAAAATAAAATGAAAAATAAGCAAATGAATAAAAATATTTGAGATTTTTCTGATGATTGAACATAATTTCAGAAAATTAGAACGTTGTGGAGAAAAATTTTTTTTTTAATTCCTCTTCTTCTAAAAGTAAATTGAAAATTATAATATACATATATATATTCATATATATATATATATATATATAATTTTATATGTTTATATATATTTTCATATGTTTATATATAAATATATATATATCTATAGATATATACGTATATATATATATTTATATATATCTATATTATACGATAATATAATAGAATATGGATAAGGGTAATTGAGGTGAATAATGTGATGAAATGAAAAATAATTGTGTATGAAAAAATCATAAAAAAAAAAAAGTAAAGAATAAGCGAATAAATAAGAATATTTGGGATTTTTTTGATAACTATACATAATTTTGAAAAATCGGAATGTTGTGGGAAAAAATTTTTTTTTTGATTCCCTTTATTTGAAAGTAAATTGAAAATTATAATATACATGTATAAATACATATATATTCACATATATATATATATATATATTTTCACATGTTCATATATATATATATATATATATATATATATGTATGTATATATATATATATATATATATATATATATATATATATATATATATATATATATATATATATATATATATATATATATATGTATATATATATTTATCAACACATATATATATATATATACATATATATGATTATATTTATATGTATATCATAATTCTCAATTTACCTTTAAAATTAGGGAAATTAAAAAAAAATTCTTTTCACATCATTTCGATTTTTCAAAATTATGTATAATCATCGGAAGAATCCCAAATATTTTTAGTCATTCGCTTATTTTTTATTTAATTTTTTTTTCATGATTTTTTCATTCACAATTATTTTTTATTCCATCACATTATTCACATGAATTACCTTCATTTATATTCCATTACATCAATGTATAATATAGATATATATAAATATATATATATACATATATATCTAAATATATATATATATGAATATATATATAAATATGTATATGTATATTATGATTTTCAATTTACTTCGGAAATAAATGTGAATTGAAATAAAAAAATTTTTCCACAACATTCCAATTTTTTAAAATTATGTATAATTATCAGAAAAATCCCAAATATTCTTATTCATTCGCTTTTTTTTCTGTTTGATTTTACTTTTATGATTTTTCTATTCACAATTATTTTTCATTTCATCACATTATTTACCTCAATTACCTTTATCCATATTCCATTATATAAATGTATAGTATAGATATATCTGAATATATATATATAGATATATATCTATATATATATATGTATGTATACATATATGTATATATATACATATAAAAAAGAAAATATATATGAATACATATATGTACATTATGATTTTCAATTTACTCTGGAAATCAAAGTAAATTGAAAAAAAAAAATTTTTCCACAACATTCCAATTTTTTAAAATTATGTAAAATTATCAGAAAAATCGCAAATATTTTTATTTATTCGCTTATTTTCTATTTTATTTTTTTTTTATGAATTTTCCATTCACAATTATTTTTTATTTTATCACATTATTCACATCAATTACCTTCATTTATATTCCATTATATAAATGTATAATATAGATATATATAAATATATATATATATACATCTATATCTATATATATATAT
The DNA here is from genome assembly GCF_021155785.1 of Neodiprion fabricii. Taxonomy (NCBI): domain Eukaryota; kingdom Metazoa; phylum Arthropoda; class Insecta; order Hymenoptera; family Diprionidae; genus Neodiprion; species Neodiprion fabricii. The sequence goes on from NW_025791604.1 coordinate 16,571, forward strand.
ATGTACGTATATCTATATGCATATATATCTAAACATATGAAAATATATACATATATATATGAATGTATATATGTATATTATGATTTGCAATTTACTTCGGAAATAAAAGTAAATTAGAAAAAAATTTTTCCACAACATTCCAATTTTTCGGAATTATGTATAATTAATAGAAAAATCCCGAATATTCTTATTCATTCGCTTATTTTCTGTTTGATTTTTCTTTTAAGATTTTTCTATACACAATTATTCTTTATTTTATCACATTATTTACCTCAATTACCTCTATTCATATTCCATTATATAAATGAATAATATAGATTTATATGAATATACATATATACATATATATCTTTATGATTATATATAAATATATATATATATATATACATATCTATATACATTTATATAAATATATATATGTATATTATAATTTTTAATTTAATTTTAAAAACAGGGTAATAAAAAAAAAAAAAATTCTTTTTCCATCATTTCAATTTTTCGAAATTATGTATAATCATCAGAAAAATCCCAAATATTTTTATTTATTCGCGTATTTTTATTTTTTTTTTGATGATTTTTCAATTCACAATTATTCTTTATTTTATCACATTATTTACCTCAATTACCTTTATTCATTTTCCATTATATAAATGTATAATATAGATACATATGAATATACATATATTCATATATATCTTTATGAATATATATAAATATATATATATATGCATATCAAAAAAATATATATATATGAATATATATATGTATATTTTCATTTTCAATTTACTTACAAAAAAAAGGGAAACTAAAAAAAAAATTTTTTCCCACAACATTCCAATTTTTTAAAATTATGTATAATCATCAGAAGAATCCCGAATGTTCTTATTCATTTGCTTGTTTTTGATATAATTTTTTTTTTATGATTTTTCCATTCACAATTATTTTTCATTTCATCACATCATCTACCTCAATTACGTTCATTTATATTCTGTTATATAAATGTACAACATAGATATATATATGTGTATATATACATATATACATATATATATGTATATACACATATACATATACATACATATATATAAATATATATATGTATATTATAATTTTCAATTCACTTTGAAAAAAAGGGAAATTGAAAAAAAATTTTTTTCCACAACATTCCATTTTTTTGAAATTATGTATAATCATCAGAAAAATCCCAAATGTTTTCATTCAATTGCTTGTTTTTTATATAATTTTTTTTCTATGATTTTTCCATTGACAATTATTTTTCATTTTATCACATTATTTACCTCAATTACTTTTATTTATATTCCATTATATAAATGAATAATAAAGATCTATGTGAATATATATATACGTATAAATTTATATATATATATATATATACTATATATGTATATATATATTTAATAACACATATATATATATATATACATATATATGATTATATATATATGTATATTATAATTCTCAATTTACCTTTAAAATCAGGGAAAATTGAAAAAAAAAATTTTCTCACATTATTTCAATTTTTTAAAATTATGTATAATCATCAGAAAAATCCCAAATATTTTTAATCATTCGCTTATGCGTCATTTTTTCTTTTTTTTCATGATTATACCATTCCTAATCATTTTTTATTTCATCACATTATTCACCTCAATTGCCTTCATTTATATTTCATTATATGAATGTATAATATAGATATATATGAATATATATATATACATATATATATATATATATTTACATATATATACACATAGATATATATATATATGTATATATGTTTATTTACATTCATATACACATAGATATATATATATAAGTATATTATGATTTTCAATTTACTTTGAAAAAAAAAGGAAATTAAAGAAAAAAAATTTTTCCGCAACATTCCAATTTTTTAAAATTATGTAAAATTATTAGAAGAATCCCAATTATTCTTATTTATTCGTTTATTCTGCATTTTATTTTTTTTTTACGATTTTTACATTCACAATTATTCTTTATTTTATCACATTATTTACCTCAATCACCTTTATTCAGATTCCATTGTATAAATGTGTAATATGGATTTATATGAATATATATATATACGTATATATCTATATATATATATACATACATACACATATATATATATATATATATATATACATATATATATACATATATATATATATATATATATATATATATATATATATATATATATATTTATATATATATATATATATATATATATATATGTATATATATATTTATCAACACATATATGAATATATATACATATATATGATTATATATATATATGTATATTATAATTCTCAATTTACCTTCAAAATCAGGGAAATTTGAAAAAAAATTTTTTTCACATCAATTCAATTTTTTAAAATTATGTATAATTATCAGAAAAATCACGAATGTTTTCATTCATTTGCTTGCTTTTTATTCAATTTTTTTCTATGATTTTTCCATCTACAATTATTTTTTATTTTATCACATCATTGACCTCAATTACCTTTATTTATATTCCATTATATAAATGAATAATATAGATTTATATAAATATACATATATACATATATATCTTCATGATTATATATAAATATATATATATACCTATATATATACATATATATAAATATATATATGTATATTGTAGTTTTCAATTCAATTTCGAAAACAGGGTATTAAAAAAAAAAAAATTCTTCTAACATCATTTCAATTTTTCAAAATTATGTATAATCATCAGAAAAATCCCAAATATTTTTATTTATTTGCGTATTTTTATTTGTTTTTTGATGATTTTTCCATTCACAATTATGTTTTATTTTGTCACATCATTTACATGAATTACCTTCATTCATATTTCATCACATAAATGTATAATATAGATATATATAAATATATTTATACATATATATCTATATATATATGTATATATAGACATATAAATATATATATATATATATGTATGTAATAACTTTCAATTTACTTTCAAAAAAAGGGAAATTGAAAAAAAATTTTTTTCCACAACATTCCAATTTTTTAAAATTATGTGAAATTATTAGAAAAATCCCAAATATTTTTATTTATACGTTTATTTTGTTCACAATTATTCTTTATTTTATCACATTATTCACCTCGATTACCTTTATTCATATTCCATTATATAAATGTATAATATGGATTTATATGAATATATATATACGTATATATCTATATATATATATGCATACATTCATATATATATATATGTATATATATATTTATCAACACATATATATATATATATATATATACATATATATGATAATATATATATGTATATTTGAATTCTCAATTCACTTATTTTTTAATTTAATTTTTTTTTTCTATGAATTTTCCATTAACAATTATTTTTTATTCGACCACATTTTTCTTGTCGCTTACCTTCATTTTTGTTTCATTATATAAATGTATAATATAGATAAATATAAATATATATATGTACATATATATAAATATATATATATACATGTATATACATATATATCTATATATATATATCTGTACATATATATATGTATGTATATATGAACATATAAAAATATATATATATTTATATATTTATATAAATATATATATAAATAAATATATGTATAATATAATTTTCAATTTACTTACAAAAAAAGGGAAATTGAAGAAAAAATTTTTTTCCACAACATCCCAATTTTTCAAAATTATTTGAAATTATTAGAAAAATCCCAGATATTTTTATTTATACGTTTGTTTCGCATTTTATTTTTTTTTATGATTTTTCCATTTACAATTATTCTTTATTTTATCACATTATTTACCTCGATTACCTTTATTCATATTCCATTATATAAATGTATGAAATGGATTTATATGAATATATATATACGTATATATCTATATATATATATATATATATATATATATATATATATATATATATATATATATATATATATATATATATATATATATTTATATATATATATATATATATATATATATACATATATATGTATATATATATTTATCAACACATATATATATATATATATGATTATATATATACATATATATGATCATATATATATGTATATTATAATTCTCAATCTACCTTTAAAATTAGGGAAATCAAAAAAAAATTCTTTTCACATCATTCCAATTTTTCAAAATTATGTATAATCATCAGAAAAATCCCAGTTATTTTCAATCATTCGCTTATTTTTTATTTTTTTTATGATGATTTTTTAATTCACAATCATTCTTTATTTTATCACATTATTTACCTCAATTACCTTCATTCATTTTCCATTATATAAATGTATAGTATAGATATATATGAATATATATATACATATATTTCTATATATATATATATATATATATATATATATATATATATATATATATATATATACATATATATATATATATATCTATATAGAAAAAATATATATATATATATGAATATATATATGTATATTATAATTTTCAATTTACTTTTAAAAAAAGGGAAATTGAGAAAAAAATTTTTTACCACAACATCCCAATTTTTTAAAATTACGTGAAATTATTAGAAAAATCCCAAATAATTTCATTTATACGTTTCTTTCGCATTTTATTTTTGTTAATGATTTTCCCATTCACAATTATTCTTTATTTTATCACATAAATTACCTCGATTACCTTCATTCATATTTCATTATATAAATGTATATTATGGATTTATATGAATATATATATATACGTATATATCTATATATATATTTATTAACACATATATATATATATATATAGACATATATATGATTACATATATATGTATATTATAATTCTCAATTTACCTTTAAAATCAGGGAAATTAAAAAAAAAAATTTTTTCCACATCAATTCAATTTTTTGAAATTATGCATAATCATCAGAAAAATCCCGAATGTTCTTATTCATTTGCTTGTTTTTTATATAATTTTTTTCTTATGATTTTTCCATTCACAATTATTTTTCATTTCATCACATCATCTACCTCAATTACCTTCATTTATATTCTATTATATAAATGTACAACATAGATATATATAAACATATATATATGTGTGAATATATATATATATACATATATATATGTATATACACGTATACATATACATACATATATATAAATATATATATGTATATTATCATTTTCAATCTACTTCCAAGAAAAGGGAAATTAAAAAAAAAATTTTTTTCCACAACATCCCAATTTTTTAAAATTATGTATAATCATCAGAAAAATCCCGAATGTTTTCATTCATTTGCTTGTTTTTTATTTAATTTTTTTTTCATGATTTTTCCATTTACAATTATTTTTTATTTCATAACATTATTTACCTCAATTACCTTCATTTATATTCCATTATATGAATGTATTATATAGATTTATATGGATATACATATATACATATACATCTTTATGATTATATATAAATATATATATATACATATATATATATATATATATATATATAAATATATATATGTATATTATAATTTTCAATTTACTTTCAAAAAAAGGGTAATATAAAAAAAAAATTCTTTTCACATCATTTCAATTTCTCAAAATTATGTATAATCATCAGAAAAATCGCAAATATTTTTAATCATTCGCTTATTCTTTATTTTATCTTATTTTTCATGATTATACGATTTCCCATTATTTTTTATTCCATCACATTATTCACCTTAATTGCCTTTATTTATATTTCATTCTTTAAATGTATAATATAGATATATATGAATATATATATATACATATATATCTATACATATATATATGTGTATATATATCTATAAGTATATACATGTAAATATATATGAATATATATATATATATATATGTATATATATATATAAATTCATGTATATATATATATATATATATATATATATAGATATATATATACTTATATATAAATAGATATATGTATATTATAATTTTCAATTTACTTTCAAAAAAAGGGAAATTAAAAAAAAATTTTTTTCACAACATTCCAATTTTTTGAAATTATGTAATATTATCAGAAAAATCCCAAATATTTTTATTCATTCGCTTATTTTCTATTTTATTTTTTTTGAGATTTTTCCATTCACAGTTACTTTTTATTTTATCACATTATTCACATCAATTACCTTCATTTATATTCCATTATATAAATGTATAATATAGATACATATGAATATACATATATACATATATATCTTTATGAATATATATAAATATATATATATATGCATTTAAAAAAAATATATATATATGAATATATATATATGTATATTTTATTTTCAATTCACTTACAAAAAAAAGGGAAACTAGAAAAAAAATTTTTTCCCACAACATTCCAATTTTTTAAAATTATGTATAATCATCAGAAGAATCCCGAATGTTCTTATTTATTTGCTTGTTTTTGATATAATTTTTTTTTTATCATTTTTCCATTCACAATTATTTTTCATTTCATCACATCATCTACCTCAATTACCTTCATTTATATTCTGTTATATAAATGTACAACATAGATATATATATGTGTATATATATATATATACATATATATATGTATATACACATATACATATACATACATATATATAAATATATATATGTATATTATCATTTTCAATCTACTTCCAAGAAAAGGGAAATTAAAAAAAAAATTTTTTTCCACAACATTCCAATTTTTTAAAATTATGTAAAATTATCAGAAAAATCCCAAATATTCTTATTTATTCGCTTATTTTCTATTTTATTTTTTCTTCATGATTTTTCCATTCACAATTATTTTATATTTTGTCACATTAGTTACATAAATTACCTTCATTTATATTATATCACATAAATGTATAATATAGATATATATAAATATATTCATACATATATATCCATATATATATATGTATATATATATATGTATGTATATATAGACATATAAATACATATATATATATATGTATGTAATAACTTTCAATTTACTTTCAAAAAAAGGGAAATTGAAAAAAAATTTTTTTTCCACAACATCCCAATTTTTTAAAATGATGTATAATCATCAGAAAAATCCTGAATGTTTTTATTCATTTGCTTGTTTTTCATTTAATTTTTTTTTTATGATTTTTCCATTTACAATTATTTTTTATTTTATCACATTATTTACCACAATTACCTTCATTTATATTCCATCATATGAATGTATTATATAGATTTATATGGATATACATATATACATATACATCTTCATGATTATATATGAATATATATATATACACATATATATATACATATATATAAATATATATATGTATATTATAATTTTCAATTTACTTTCAACGAAAGAGTGATAAAAAAAGTGATAAAAAAAGGGAAACAAAAAAAAAAAATTTCTTTTCACATCATTTCAATTTTTCAAAATTGTGTATAATCATCAGAAAAATCCCAAATATTTCTATTTATTCGCTTATTTTCTATTTTATTTTTTTTTTTCATGATTTTCCCATTCACAATCATTTTTCATTTCGTCGCATTATTTACCTCAATTGCCCTCATTCATATTTCATTATATAAATGTATAGTATAGATATGTATGAATATATATATATATACATATATATCTATATATATATGTATGTATATATGTATATATATATATATACATATAAAAAAAATATATATATATGCATATATATATGTATATTATAATTTTCAATTTACTTTCAAAAAAAGGGAAATTGAAAAAAAACTTTTTTTTCACAACATTCCATTTTTTAAAATTATGTATAATCATCAGAAAAATCCCAAATGTTTTCATTCATTTGCTTGTTTTTTATATAATTTTTTTTCTATGATTTTTCCATTGACAATTATCTTTCATTTTATCACATTATTTACCTCAATTACTTTTATTTATATTCCATTATATAAATGAATAATAAAGATTTATGTGAATATATATATACGTATTAATTTATATATATATATATATATATATATATACTATATATGTATATATATATTTATTAACACATATATATATACATATACATATATATGATTATATATATATGTATATTATAATTCTCAATTTACCTTTAAAATAAGGGAAATTTGAAAAAAAAATTTTTCTCACATTATTTCAATTTTTTAAAATTATGTATAATTATCAGAAAAATCCCAAATATTTTTGATCATTCGCTTATGCGTCATTTTTTCTTTTTTTTCATGATTATACCATTCCTAATCATTTTTTATTTCATCACATTATTCACCTCAATTGCCTTCATTAATATTTCATTATATGAATGTATAATATAGATATATATGGATATATATATATACATATATATCTATATTTATATATATATATGTGTA
>NW_025791604.1:27500-37450 GCF_021155785.1 Neodiprion fabricii
TGTGATTAAATAAAGAATATTTGTGAATGGAAAAATCATAAAAAAAATAAAATGAAAACTAAGCAAATGAATAAAAATATTTGAGATTTTTCTGATGATTGAACATAATTTCAGAAAATTAGAACGTTGTGGAGAAAAATTTTTTTTTTAATTCCTCTTCTTCTAAAAGTAAATTGAAAATTATAATATACATATATATATTCATATATATATATATATATATAATTTTATATGTTTATATATATTTTCATATGTTTATATATAGATATATATATATCTATAGATATATACGTATATATATATATTTATATATATCTATATTATACGATAATATAATAGAATATGGATAAGGGTAATTGAGGTGAATAATGTGATGAAATGAAAAATAATTGTGATTGAAAAAATCATAAAAAAAAAAAAGTAAAGAATAAGCGAATAAATAAGAATATTTGGGATTTTTCTGATAACTATACATAATTTTGAAAAATCGGAATGTTGTGGGAAAAAATTTTTTTTTTGATTCCCTTAATTTGAAAGTAAATTGAAAATTATAATATACATGTATAAATACATATATATTCACATATATATATATATATATTTTCACATGTTCATATATATATATATATATATATATATATATATATATATATGTATATATATATTTATCAACACATATATATATATATATATATATATATACATATATATGATTATATATATATGTATATCATAATTCTCAATTTACCTTTAAAATTAGGGAAATTAAAAAAAAATTCTTTTCACATCATTTCGATTTTTCAAAATTATGTATAATTGTCGGAAGAATCCCAAATATTTTTAGTCATTCGCTTATTTTTTATTTAATTTTTTTTTTCATGATTTTTTCATTCACAATTATTTTTTATTCCATCACATTATTCACATGAATTACCTTCATTTATATTCCATTACATCAATGTATAATATAGATATATATAAATATATATATATACATATATATCTAAATATATATATATATATATATATATATAAATATGTATATGTATATTATGATTTTCAATTTACTTCGGAAATAAATGTGAATTAAAATAAAAAAATTTTTCCACAACATTCCAATTTTTTAAAATTATGTATAATTATCAGAAAAATCCCAAATATTCTTATTCATTTGCTTATTTTCTGTTTGATTTTACTTTTATGATTTTTCTATTCACAATTATTTTTCATTTCATCACATTATTTACCTCAATTACCTTTATCCATATTCCATTATATAAATGTATAGTATAGATATATCTGAATATATATATATAGATATATATCTATATATATATATGTATGTATACATATATGTATATATGTACATATAAAAAAAAAAATATATATGAATACATATATGTACATTATGATTTTCAATTTACTCTGGAAATCAAAGTAAATTGAAAAAAAAAAATTTTTCCACAACATTCCAATTTTTTGAAATTATGTAAAATTATCAGAAAAATCGCAAATATTTTTATTTATTCGCTTATTTTCTATTTTATTTTTTTTTTTATGAATTTTCCATTCACAATCATTTTTTATTTTATCACATTATTCACATCAATTACCTTCATTTATATTCCATTATATAAATGTATAATATAGATATATATAAATATATATATATATACATGTATATCTATATATATATATGTACGTATATCTATATGCATATATATCTAAACATATGAAAATATATACATATATATATATGAATGTATATATGTATATTATGATTTGCAATTTACTTCGGAAATAAAAGTAAATTAGAAAAAAAATTTTCCACAACATTTCAATTTTTCAAAATTATGTATAATTAATAGAAAAATCCCGAATATTCTTATTCATTCGCTTATTTTCTGTTTGATTTTTCTTTTAAGATTTTTCTATACACAATTATTCTTTATTTTATCACATTATTTACCTCAATTACCTCTATTCATATTCCATTATATAAATGAATAATATAGATTTATATGAATATACATATATACATATATATCTTTATGATTATATATAAATATATATATATATATATACATATCTATATACATTTATATAAATATATATATGTATATTATAATTTTTAATTTAATTTTAAAAACAGGGTAATAAAAAAAAAAAATTCTTTTTCCATCATTTCAATTTTTCGAAATTATGTATAATCATCAGAAAAATCCCAAATATTTTTATTTATTCGCGTATTTTTATTTTTTTTTTGATGATTTTTCAATTCACAATTATTCTTTATTTTATCACATTATTTACCTCAATTACCTTTATTCATTTTCCATTATATAAATGTATAATATAGATACATATGAATATACATATATTCATATATATCTTTATGAATATATATGAATATATATATATATACATATATATATATATATATATAAATATATATATGTATATTATAATTTTCAATTTACTTACAAAAAAAAGGGAAACTAAAAAAAAAATTTTTCCCACAACATTCCAATTTTTTAAAATTATGTATCATCATCAGAAAAATCCCAAATGATTCTATTCATCTGCTTGTTTTTTATTTATTTTTTTTCAATGATTGTTCCATTTACAATTATTTTTCATTTTATCACATTATTTACCTCAATTACCTTCATTCATTTTCTATTATATAGATGTATAGTATAGATATATATGAATATATGTATACATATATTCCTATATATATATATATACATATATATATATATATACATATATATATATATATTTATATAGAAAAAATATATCCATATATGAATATATATATATGTATATTATAATTTTCGATTTACTTTCAAAAAAAGGGAAATTGAGAAAAAAATTTTTTTCCGCAACAATCCAATTTTTTAAAATTATGTGAAATTATTAGAAAAATCCCAAATATTTTTATTTATACGTTTATTTTGCATTTTATTTTTTTTTATGATTTTTCCATTCACAATTATTCTTTATTTTATCACATTATTCACCTCGATTACCTTTATTCATATTCCATTATATAAATGTATAATATGGATTTATATGAATATATATATACGTATATATCTATATATATATATGCATACATTCATATATATATATATGTATATATATATTTATCAACACATATATATATATATATATATATACATATATATGATAATATATATATGTATATTTGAATTCTCAATTCACTTATTTTTTAATTTAATTTTTTTTTTCTATGAATTTTCCATTAACAATTATTTTTTATTCGACCACATTTTTCTTGTCGCTTACCTTCATTTTTGTTTCATTATATAAATGTATAATATAGATAAATATAAATATATATATGTACATATATATAAATATATATATATACATGTATATACATATATATCTATATATATATATCTGTACATATATATATGTATGTATATATGAACATATAAAAATATATATATATTTATATATTTATATAAATATATATATAAATAAATATATGTATAATATAATTTTCAATTTACTTACAAAAAAAGGGAAATTGAAGAAAAAATTTTTTTCCACAACATCCCAATTTTTCAAAATTATTTGAAATTATTAGAAAAATCCCAGATATTTTTATTTATACGTTTGTTTCGCATTTTATTTTTTTTTATGATTTTTCCATTTACAATTATTCTTTATTTTATCACATTATTTACCTCGATTACCTTTATTCATATTCCATTATATAAATGTATGAAATGGATTTATATGAATATATATATACGTATATATCTATATATATATATATATATATATATATATATATATATATATATATATATATATATATATATATATATATATATTTATATATATATATATATATATATATATATACATATATATGTATATATATATTTATCAACACATATATATATATATATGATTATATATATACATATATATGATCATATATATATGTATATTATAATTCTCAATCTACCTTTAAAATTAGGGAAATCAAAAAAAAATTCTTTTCACATCATTCCAATTTTTCAAAATTATGTATAATCATCAGAAAAATCCCAGTTATTTTCAATCATTCGCTTATTTTTTATTTTTTTTATGATGATTTTTTAATTCACAATCATTCTTTATTTTATCACATTATTTACCTCAATTACCTTCATTCATTTTCCATTATATAAATGTATAGTATAGATATATATGAATATATATATACATATATTTCTATATATATATATATATATATATATATATATATATATATATATATATATATATATATACATATATATATATATATATCTATATAGAAAAAATATATATATATATATGAATATATATATGTATATTATAATTTTCAATTTACTTTTAAAAAAAGGGAAATTGAGAAAAAAATTTTTTACCACAACATCCCAATTTTTTAAAATTACGTGAAATTATTAGAAAAATCCCAAATAATTTCATTTATACGTTTCTTTCGCATTTTATTTTTGTTAATGATTTTCCCATTCACAATTATTCTTTATTTTATCACATAAATTACCTCGATTACCTTCATTCATATTTCATTATATAAATGTATATTATGGATTTATATGAATATATATATATACGTATATATCTATATATATATTTATTAACACATATATATATATATATATAGACATATATATGATTACATATATATGTATATTATAATTCTCAATTTACCTTTAAAATCAGGGAAATTAAAAAAAAAATTTTTTCCACATCAATTCAATTTTTTGAAATTATGCATAATCATCAGAAAAATCCCGAATGTTCTTATTCATTTGCTTGTTTTTTATATAATTTTTTTCTTATGATTTTTCCATTCACAATTATTTTTCATTTCATCACATCATCTACCTCAATTACCTTCATTTATATTCTATTATATAAATGTACAACATAGATATATATAAACATATATATATGTGTGAATATATATATATATACATATATATATGTATATACACGTATACATATACATACATATATATAAATATATATATGTATATTATCATTTTCAATCTACTTCCAAGAAAAGGGAAATTAAAAAAAAATTTTTTTCCACAACATCCCAATTTTTTAAAATTATGTATAATCATCAGAAAAATCCCGAATGTTTTCATTCATTTGCTTGTTTTTTATTTAATTTTTTTTTCATGATTTTTCCATTTACAATTATTTTTTATTTCATAACATTATTTACCTCAATTACCTTCATTTATATTCCATTATATGAATGTATTATATAGATTTATATGGATATACATATATACATATACATCTTTATGATTATATATAAATATATATATATACATATATATATATATATATATATATATAAATATATATATGTATATTATAATTTTCAATTTACTTTCAAAAAAAGGGTAATATAAAAAAAAAATTCTTTTCACATCATTTCAATTTCTCAAAATTATGTATAATCATCAGAAAAATCGCAAATATTTTTAATCATTCGCTTATTCTTTATTTTATCTTATTTTTCATGATTATACGATTTCCCATTATTTTTTATTCCATCACATTATTCACCTTAATTGCCTTTATTTATATTTCATTCTTTGAATGTATAATATAGATATATATGAATATATATATATACATATATATCTATACATATATATATGTGTATATATATCTATAAGTATATACATGTAAATATATATGAATATATATATATATATATATGTATATATATATATAAATTCATGTATATATATATATATATATATATATATATAGATATATATATACTTATATATAAATAGATATATGTATATTATAATTTTCAATTTACTTTCAAAAAAAGGGAAATTAAAAAAAAATTTTTTTCACAACATTCCAATTTTTGAAATTATGTAATATTATCAGAAAAATCCCAAATATTTTTATTCATTCGCTTATTTTCTATTTTATTTTTTTTGAGATTTTTCCATTCACAGTTACTTTTTATTTTATCACATTATTCACATCAATTACCTTCATTTATATTCCATTATATAAATGTATAATATAGATACATATGAATATACATATATACATATATATCTTTATGAATATATATAAATATATATATATATGCATTTAAAAAAAATATATATATATGAATATATATATATGTATATTTTATTTTCAATTCACTTACAAAAAAAAGGGAAACTAGAAAAAAAATTTTTTCCCACAACATTCCAATTTTTTAAATTATGTATAATCATCAGAAGAATCCCGAATGTTCTTATTTATTTGCTTGTTTTTGATATAATTTTTTTTTTATCATTTTTCCATTCACAATTATTTTTCATTTCATCACATCATCTACCTCAATTACCTTCATTTATATTCTGTTATATAAATGTACAACATAGATATATATATGTGTATATATATATATATACATATATATATGTATATACACATATACATATACATACATATATATAAATATATATATGTATATTATCATTTTCAATCTACTTCCAAGAAAAGGGAAATTAAAAAAAAAATTTTTTTTCCACAACATTCCAATTTTTTAAAATTATGTAAAATTATCAGAAAAATCCCAAATATTCTTATTTATTCGCTTATTTTCTATTTTATTTTTTCTTCATGATTTTTCCATTCACAATTATTTTATATTTTGTCACATTAGTTACATAAATTACCTTCATTTATATTATATCACATAAATGTATAATATAGATATATATAAATATATTCATACATATATATCCATATATATATATGTATATATATATATGTATGTATATATAGACATATAAATACATATATATATATATGTATGTAATAACTTTCAATTTACTTTCAAAAAAAGGGAAATTGAAAAAAAATTTTTTTTCCACAACATCCCAATTTTTTAAAATGATGTATAATCATCAGAAAATCCTGAATGTTTTTATTCATTTGCTTGTTTTTCATTTAATTTTTTTTTTTATGATTTTTCCATTTACAATTATTTTTTATTTTATCACATTATTTACCACAATTACCTTCATTTATATTCCATCATATGAATGTATTATATAGATTTATATGGATATACATATATACATATACATCTTCATGATTATATATGAATATATATATATACACATATATATATACATATATATAAATATATATATGTATATTATAATTTTCAATTTACTTTCAACGAAAGAGTGATAAAAAAAGTGATAAAAAAAGGGAAACAAAAAAAAAAATTTCTTTTCACATCATTTCAATTTTTCAAAATTGTGTATAATCATCAGAAAAATCCCAAATATTTCTATTTATTCGCTTATTTTCTATTTTATTTTTTTTTTTCATGATTTTCCCATTCACAATCATTTTTCATTTCGTCGCATTATTTACCTCAATTGCCCTCATTCATATTTCATTATATAAATGTATAGTATAGATATGTATGAATATATATATATATACATATATATCTATATATATATGTATGTATATATGTATATATATATATATACATATAAAAAAAATATATATATATGCATATATATATGTATATTATAATTTTCAATTTACTTTCAAAAAAAGGGAAATTGAAAAAAAACTTTTTTTTCACAACATTCCATTTTTTTAAAATTATGTATAATCATCAGAAAAATCCCAAATGTTTTCATTCATTTGCTTGTTTTTTATATAATTTTTTTTCTATGATTTTTCCATTGACAATTATCTTTCATTTTATCACATTATTTACCTCAATTACTTTTATTTATATTCCATTATATAAATGAATAATAAAGATTTATGTGAATATATATATACGTATTAATTTATATATATATATATATATATATATATACTATATATGTATATATATATTTATTAACACATATATATATACATATACATATATATGATTATATATATATGTATATTATAATTCTCAATTTACCTTTAAAATAAGGGAAATTTGAAAAAAAAATTTTTCTCACATTATTTCAATTTTTTAAAATTATGTATAATTATCAGAAAAATCCCAAATATTTTTGATCATTCGCTTATGCGTCATTTTTTCTTTTTTTTCATGATTATACCATTCCTAATCATTTTTTATTTCATCACATTATTCACCTCAATTGCCTTCATTAATATTTCATTATATGAATGTATAATATAGATATATATGGATATATATATATACATATATATCTATATTTATATATATATATGTGTATATATATCTATGTGCATATATATGTAAATATATATATATATATATATATATATATATATATATATACATATATATATATGTGTATATATACAGATATATATATATATATATATATATATATATATATACATATCTATATTATACATTTATATAATGAAATATGAATAAAGGTAATTGAGGTAAATAATGTGATAAAATGAAAAATGATTGTGAATGAAAACATCATGAGAAAAAAAATGAAATAAAAAACAAGCAAATGAATAAAAATATTTGGGATTTTTCTGATGATTGTACATAATTTTGGAAAATGGAGTGTTGTGAGAAGAAATTTTTTTTTCAATTTCCCTTTTTTTGAAAGTGAATTGAAAATTATAATATACATATATATATTCATATATATATATATGTATACATATATATATATATATACAAATATATATGTATATATATATAGATACATATGCACAAATAAATATTCATATATATCTATATCATACATTTATATGATGAAATATAAATAAGGGTGATTGAGGTAAATAATGTGATTAAATAAAGAATATTTGTGAATGGAAAAATCATAAAAATAATAAAATGAAAAATTAGCAAATGAATAAAAATATTTGAGATTTTTCTGATGATTGAACATAATTTCAGAAAATTAGAACGTTGTGGAGAAAAATTTTTTTTTTAATTCCTCTTCTTCTAAAAGTAAATTGAAAATTATAATATACATATATATATTCATATATATATATATATATATATATAATTTTATATGTTTATATATATTTTCATATGTTTATATATAGATATATATATATCTATAGATATATACGTATATATATATATTTATATATATCTATATTATACGATAATATAATAGAATATGGATAAGGGTAATTGAGGTGAATAATGTGATGAAATGAAAAATAATTGTGAATGGGAGAATCATAGAAAAAATAAAATGAAAAATGAGCGAATGATTGAAAATATTTGGGATTTTTCTGATGATTACACATAATTTTAAAAAATTGGAATGTCGTGAAAATAAATTTTTTTTTCAATATCCCAGTTTCTAAAGTAAATTGAAAATTATAATATACATGTGTATATTCATATATATATTTATATATATATATATATGTATATATTTTTATATGTTTATATACATATATATATACATATATATATGCAAATATATATGTATATATATAGATATATATGTATATATATATATATTCATATATATCCATACTACACATTTATATAATGGAATATAAATAAAGGTAATTGAGGTAAATGATGCGATGAAATGAAGAATAATTGTGAGTGAAAAAATCATAGACTAAAAATTGAATGGAAAACAAGCAGATGAATTGAAATATTTGTGATTTTTCTGATAATTATACATAATTTTAAAAATTTGGAATGTTGTGGAAAAAAAACTTATTACTAATTTCCCTTCTTTCAAAAGTAAATTGAAAATTATAATATACATATATATATTCATATATGTATATATATATATTTTCATATGTCCATATATATATACATATATGTATATATATATATATATATACAAATATATATGTATACATACAGATATATATGTATATATATATATATTCATATATTAATACAAAACATTCATATAATG